>NW_024429184.1:112211658-112497300 GCF_017639785.1 Mesocricetus auratus | reverse complement strand
CGAGCTGTGCAACAGCATCAGGGTACCAGTCAATAATCTTAGCAGGGGAAGCATTTGGATGAATCCAAAGTAATGGTCCATGTTGCCACAGGACTGCAGTTGGCAATTGAGCTGTCTTAAAAACACACAGATTAAAAGGTAGTGACTCCTCAATTCGTTGTAATTGTGCTTCCTGTAAGGCCTCTTCCACCATCTGTAAGGCTCGGTGGGCGGCAGGGGTAAATTTTCTGGGTGAGGAGATATGAGGCTCACCCTCCAGGAGATCGAAGAGGGGTTTTAGATCAGCAGATGGAATTTTTAAAAAGGGCCTCAACCAATTTATATCTCCCAGAAGTTTCTGAAAATCATTTAATGTTTGTAAGTGGTCTTTGCGAATTTCTATTTTCTGAGGAACTATATTTTTGGGAGTAATCTTTGAGCCCAAAAAGAGGCCTGTATCTGCAATTTGAACCTTTTCTGAGGCAATCTCTAATCCCCACTGTTTTAATTCAGCCACCAGCATGGGAAAAGCCTTTGTAAAACATCTAACTCTTTGTGACAAATAAGAATATCGTCCATATAATGGATAACGATTAAAGATGTAAATTGCTTCCTAATTGGCTCCAAAGCCTCCTGCACATATAGCTGACATATTGTTGGGCTATTGGCCATGCCTTGCGGCAGTACCTTCCACTGAAATCTCTTGTCTGGTTCCATATGATTAAGAGAAGGGATAGTGAAGGCAAACCTTGGTCTATCCCGTGGGTAAAGTGGAATAGAGAAGAAACAATCCTTAATATCTATAATAATAAGCTTCCAATCTTGAGGAAGTGCAGAAAGCAAAGGAAGGCCTCTTTGAACAGGGCCAAAAAGATGCATCTGATTGTTAATGGCTCGCAGGTCGTGGAGTAATCTCCACTTCCCAGATTTCTTCTTAATAACAAAAATTGGTGTATTCCATGGGGAGGTAGAAGGCTCTAGATGCCCCAGCCGTTCCTGTTCTTGCACTAATCTTGTGACAGCCTCTAATTTTTCAGAGGATAGAGGCCATTGAGAGACCCATAACGGCTCCTCTGTTTTCCATGGTATGGGTCGTGAAGCCTCAACGGCCCCTAAATAAAACCCAGTCCTTTTCTACCCCGATTTCCGTGTTGTGTAATGGGTTTTATTCTGCCTTGTTCTTGCCTACCCAAGCCTCTACCATTTGTATACCCCATCTTTGCCATAATGGCTGATGCCTGGGGGAGTATTCATTAGTTAGGGTCATGCCCATGGCTTGTAACACATCTCGTCCCCATAAATTTACAGGGAGTGGCAACACATAGGGGGTAAAACATCCCTGTTTGCCTTCAGCATCCCGCCAGGTTAAGGCTGAGGCACTGATGGCAGGAGAGGACTGGTATCCAAGACCTTGTAGAGAATGAGATGAAACAACAGTGGGCCAAGACTTCGGCCACCAATGGAGTGAAATAATGCTTTTGTCTGCTCCCGAATCCATTATCCCTTCAAATTCTTTTCCATTAATTAACAATTTTATTGTAGGTCTCTCATTTAGGGGTATAGCCAGATAGGCTGAATCACTTCCAGAAGATCCCATAGCCCTTTTTTGTAAAGTGTAGGTTTCTCCATCCCCGAGGGAGGGCAGCAACACCAGTTGTGCAATTCTATCTCCCTGCTTTATAGAAAATACACCCCGAGGGCTAGAACAGAGAACTTGAATCTCCTCTTTATGATACGGGTCAACAATCCCAGGATATATAATGAGTCCCTGTAAAGTTAAGGAGCCACGGCCCAGAATAAGCCCAATGGTGGCAGGGGGCAAAGGTCCAGGGGAATGGACTGGGACCGGTTGAACATTCATTTGGGGCATGAGTAAGAAGTCGGAGGCGGCACGCAAGTCCATTCCGGAGGTTCCTCGGAAACCTCTACTTCCTCTTGATTGCTTTTCTGAAATTGGTTCCCATATTTCTGAGGGCCCTGGGACCATGGGCCCCGTGACCCGTTTTTTGATTGGGGTACCTTGGGTTCTTCAATAGGGGCAGAAGCCTCCCTTTTACATCCCGGACTGACCTGCATTCGCTAGCCCTATGATAACCTTTACCACAACGATAGCAAAGCTTCGATTCTCTTGTTCTTTCAGGGGCTTGACAATCTTTCTTAAGGTGCCCCATTCTCCCACAATTAAAACAAGCTTTTCGATTAGATAAATCTCTATACCTGTGCGTTTGTAAAATGGCGGCAGCTAGTCCTGCATTGGTTAGGGGTCCCCCAGCTCCCTGCACACTCTGAGCCAATCTTGTAAACCTTTGCTTTTGCGAGGGGCGATAGCCGCTCGACATTCCTGGGTTGCTTGTTCATAGACAAGTTGCTCAATCAGGGGCATAGCTTGTTCTGAATCACCAAAGATGCGACTGGCGGCCTCTGTCATTCTGGCCACAAAGTCTGAAAATGGCTCTTGGGGTCCTTGGACAATCTTTGTAAGGTGTCCACTGGACTCTCCCCTTTTGTGAGGGCCTTCCATGCTTTAATAGCGGCGGCCGACACCTGACCATAGACGCCCCAGATGTAGTTGGTTTGATTAAGGGCATGTTGACCCTGACCTGTCAGCATTTCAAATGTCCACTGCCTCTGATTCTCATCTTCAGCCGTGGCATTAACTCTAGCTTGTGCCTGGGCTGCATCATACCAGAGCGCCTTCCATTCCATGTATTGTCCCATGTTGGGAAGCACTGCTTTCACTGTCGTTTGCCAGTCAGTGGGAGTCATGGCAAAATTAGCAAGCCTTTCCACCTGTAATGTGGTAAAGTTAGCATTGACCCCATAATTACGAACGGATTCGGCCAATTCTTTAATTTGATTGTAATCTACGGGGGTATGTACTCTTCCGCCTTCCACATTCTCGAATACTGGAAAAGCCATTTGTATTTTTCTCCGTTCCTCTAAAGGTAAAAAGGAGTCAGTACCAGTATTCAGCCGAAGCTCATATGGCGGAGGCGCTGAGGGGCGTGAGCCCGCCGGATTTATAGGCGGTGGCCTCACATTCATTTTTGTTTTCAGTGGCCGGTGTCTATCAGGGTGATATCTTTTTTCCTCATACCGTGCCACCTCCTCCTCTAGACCACCTTCTTCGCTAGAATCCAGAGTGTCAGAATCAGAATTATCTAGCTCCAAGGCTTCTAGCTCTACTGCAGGGTATAGACTAGATTCTGGCTTTTTCTTTTTCTTAGATTTGTTAAGGGGTGAATGATAACTCCCTTCTTTCTCTCCCCTTTCTTAACTTCCTGGGGAGGGCCTTTTTCTTAGACATGTCTTTTCTTTTGCGAGCTCCCATTCTCTCACTCCGTTCAGTTTCTGACATGCTATCCTGAACTTCCTCTAAGGTTCCCTGACTTTCTATTATAGCAGGGTGACAGGCCTCATCCTCCAAGCAGTTTTTAACTAGCTTCCAAATGGCTTTGGTACCTAAGCAGAGATCTCCTTCTGCATGCTTCCTGTCTAGTTCTTTACCTAGCTTGTTCCATGAGGCCACAGTGAGGGACCCGGAACAAGCATACCATGGTGCCACTCTATCTACCTCCTTCACAAAATTTTGAAGTGTTCGTGGTGCAATTTTAAGATCTCTTTGTTTTAGCACAGTCTGTAAGGCTGTAACCACTGACTGTGACGACCCCATCGCGCTGACAGCTTATCTAAAAAACGCGCTCAACTCCGTTACCAGACTGACAGCACCAGACTGACAGCACCAGACTGACAGCACCAGACTGACAGCGCCAGACTGACAGCGCCAGATGGACAGCGCCGTTCTGTCAGCACCAGCCACGATGAAGGAGAAGGACAAACAGGACTAGCACCAAAGCCTCCACTGACCCGTCCCACGGTGATGACAAACTAAGGCCAAAGTCGAGAAAAGGGTTGTTCAGGATAAAGCATACCTCTCTGAACCTACGTCCCTGCAGTTCTGAATCCGCCCCGTCTTCCGAGGGGTCTCCCGCGGCGCCGGCGATGTTGAAGAGTTCCCGGGTTTCGGCACCAGATGTCCCGCGCTACCGTCTCGCCAGCAAGAACGACGCAGAACACTCGGATCCTTCTGCAGTAAAGCTTTAATGCATCTTGAGAGATAGATGATCAGCTTCTTAGAGGGAGACCCCAAGCTAAGAAACCCAGCCCCTTATATAAGCCTAGGAGCTCCGAGTGAGATGTGTAGAGCCGGGATTGGTGGTTTGCACATCACCCCAGATGACGTCACGGGAGAGGCACAGTTTAAACGGTTAACTCCAACTGACAGCGACAGTTAACTCCAACTGACAGCGACAGTTAACTCCAACTGACAGCGACAGTTAACTCCAACTGACAGCGACAGTTAACTCCAACTGACAGCGACAGTTAACTCCAACTGACAGTGGATGTCAGCGCCATCTTCTAACGGCAATAGCGATAGCGAGGGCGGCTCCTCACAACAGTGTAGAGTTCAAATGCCTTAGAAATAAACACAAAGTATTTGTGATGTAACTCCTGCTCCTATTCTGGTCCTAGTTCCCACTCGGGCTGTCCCTTGCTCCTCACGTGGCACTTTCTCTTGTGTGTATGTACTCTGTCCCCTCAGTGTGAAATGTCCCCCTTGCACCTTCTTCTCAAGTCCCCTCTCATCCCTTGAGGAGCATCTGAAATGGCATCCCCTCTAAAAAGACAACTCCCTCTGTAACCATGTCAGGCATGACATGGAGCATGTCCTCTGTGCTCCCTAGCACCACCAAGTGTCTCTGGAATTTTATTGAAGGAGATTTAGTGTGCTCCTACTACAAGCCAGGTCTTACAGACATGAGCAAAGTAAGTTCATGTCATTTGCAAACATGACAAGAAGATATGGGAAGGAAATAGATGGGGTGTTGTGACAGGAACTGGTCAGTGTTCTTTAGGAAGGTAACTGAGGAAGATCTATCTAAGGGGCCTTTTGAAATGGAGAACCAAATGAATACAGACGAGTCAGTCGTGTGATGGGATGGTGGCAGTATTTCCCATAATGCACATCTCATGCCCACTTCCTCACTCGGGGAACTGTATGTATTTATATTTGATTCTCGATGCCTGACAGGGTGCACAGCATCTAGCGTGTGCCCAGTAAATGATCATCAAAATGCTTCATGAGCAAATAAATGAATGAGCCAAGTTGTGTCAGCCCAGATCAGACCTGATTAATGCAAGGGTCACATCACCCCAAATCAGGCGTTATCCAGTGCCCACAGATGTGGGAAGAAAGGCGTTCCACTCGCCACAGGACTCTGATTACAGAAGGGCGTTCACCCCACACTGGAGTGTGCCTCCTGCTGGCGTTCATGCACTTCCGTTACAGCTGTCCCCTGGTTTGGTGCTATCCAGCCCTCCCGTCCTGACACTTACACACTGGCAGCACGTGGCACCCATGGTCTCATGGAAACTTTGTGGCACTCTGTTATTATCGCCATTTCACACAGGAGTACTTGGAGATACCTGGAGGCTGGAGAGCTAGGAAGGGTGAAGCAAGGACTTAAACCTGGGTCTGTCTCCTTGGAAAGCCTGTACTCCTCAAGACCCAGGGCCATGAGATGGCACAGACTGTGCATCTGCGTTTAGAAGGGTCCAGTACTTGGTTAATGTTACGATTTCACTACCTGGAGATTCTCACTACATTTTGACAAGGTGATCGCATTTTGCAAGCCACTGCTACCTAATGCTAGGTTAAATGCTATGTACATCAGTGCTCAAAACAAACTCCCTTTCTCAAGACTTCATGCAAAAAAAATCAAAATATACACAGGCAGCAGAGTTGGAGGAGATTCCAGACATTCCTGTAATCCAAGCACTTGGAAAGTTGAGGTATGTGATCTCTCTGAGTTCAAGCCAGCCTGCTGACACAATGAGTTCTAGGCCATCCTGGGCTTCTGAGTGAGATCTTGTCTTAAGACAACACAGTAGGAACACAGGAAAGCATTGAATGTGGTGGCTGGGAGCACTATGCATAGTTTTATATGCCACAGAGCAAGCACTGAGTTCTCTAGGTGAACTCCTGGATCCCTTTACAATTTTCCGTTAGAGTGGTTTTTAGACTTAGTCTTAGATAAATGCCCAGAAGGAAAATCCATGAATCTGTATTTCCCAGGGAAATCTTAATGTTTGTATTTGGCTTTTATTCAATTACATGCTGCATAAGCATCTTTGGCATTTATCAAAAATATCAATGTCTTGTGAAATGGTGTTCTATCTCTAGATAGACACCTACCTTGTTAAGGGGGTGTCTTAGTTGGGGCTAGGGTTGTAGGTCAATGGCAGAACACTTTCCTAGTATATGTAAGGCCTGATTCCCAATACTAGTGTGAGAACTTCAAAGGTGACTTAGCTTATGTATCTTGTACATTGCTCTGTTCTCCACAGTCCACCCACCCGCACCCACTCTCCTTCCCTTTGCCAAGGCTGAAATTAGCCCCGGTGCTGTTTTCCACTTGATCTCCCATGCTGGTGATCCCCAGGCCCTCTGTTGCCATGAAAGGACTCACATTGTGGAGGCCCACAGCGCTGAGCTGGTCAGGTAACGTCTGTTACTTAGCAACTTCCTCCAGCTTTGTTAAGTCGGGCTGTTCAATCTCCTTAATGAATAAGAGCATCAAGCCAGGTAATTGATGCCTGGACGTTTAGCTCATGAATAATTGACTGTCTGGGGTAATCCTAGATACATTTCCTCGATCAGATTGTACAATGGAACAGTCCTGTCATAGCCAGTGTCGAGTTTTTTTAATTTTTCCCTCTTTATCTTAATCAGTTTTATGATGTCAGAAATCTGCTTTCTTGACCCAGAGGCTCAGGTGAACAACACGAGAGGCATGTTCCCGAGCCCGGGCACGTTTCCTCTTTCCTCCACAAGAGCTCAGCATTTCCCCTTTGGTCTGGGTTGAGAAAACTTTAGGCCTTTCTGTGTTATCTTCCCCACGTACATCAGGAAGGCAGTGTGGCCTAGAGAGGAGGAGGGGAGTGGGAATTGGGTTTCCTGGGCAGTGCCAATCACTCACTCTGAGGTTCCAGGCCACTCCTAGTTTATCTGACTCAGTTAGCTCTTTGTTTTTTAAGTCAATTTTTATCTATTTTTATGACTATGTATATGTGCATGATATATACGACAAGTGGCAGGTGGGGGCGCTAGAGCACACTTTCGGAGGTCAGAGGGCAACTTTGCGGAGTCTTCTCTCTTTCCACGCGTTGACCCAGAATCTAGCTTGTTTCTGCTGCAGTATGTGTCCCCGGCTACCTAGCCTTAGAGCTGTCCCTGCCCACCCATCTCGTTTTAAGAATGTTGTGATTACAGATGTGTGTCACCATAGCTATCTGTTTTTATGTTTATTTATTTATTGGGCTTGTTTGTTTGTTTTTAAGATAGGGTTTCTCTGCACAGCCCTGACTGTTGTGGAACTTGCTATGTAGACCAAGCTGGCTTCAAACTCAGAGGCCCACCTGTCTCTGTCTCCTAAGCGCAGGAATGAAAGGTGTGAGCCACCAAGTCGGGCCACAGCTGTTTTTTTGTTTGTTTGCTTTAACAAAAACAAAAATAGCGTGGGTTCCAGGAATTGAACTCAGGCCATCGGACTTGTGCAGTAGGTACCTTCACCTGGTGAGTCATCTCACTGGCTCTATTCTTTGATTTGTTCATTCAGTTCACATATTGAGCTCCTCTTATGTATCAGGCATAAAGATTCCAGAACAAATAGTGTTGCTCTAGTCTGTCTGTGTTTATGAAGTCTATATGCTATATAAAGGCATACAAGTAAACCAGCAAAGGAGTTGAGTTAGCTTTACCTATGTAAGCTACTCTTCCTAAAATACACACGGGGTTGTGGGCTGGATGGGACTGATGAGGGCTCACTGTGGCTTCAGGCAGGTCTTGAACTTGTGATCCTCCTGCCAGTGCCTTCCAAGTCCCGGGGATACAGGGTTGTTCCTCCAACACTGCCTTAGGGTTTACATAGCATGGTCAGAAGGAGTATCATGGACCTGAGTAGGATCCAGGAACCATGATTTGCATTGATTTAAGTCACACATTGGATGTCTACCTTTGATACCTTTTATGAACACATGAATCTGTCAGCTATGGGGAGTTATGGATGGTGAAGTAAGGATGGGACTAAACTTTTCAAAAATATATGCTTCATGGGTGGTACCAACAACAATCCTCTGAGTACATGAGACTTGGATGTTGTCAAAATTCAGGGAAGGGGCTGAGGCTGTAGCTCACTGGGGAGAGCCCTTTGGTAGGATGCCTGAACTTTTGGTTCAGTCTCCAGCACTGTATACAATGGCATGTGGGTAAATGCTGGTAATTCTGGCACTTAGGTGGAGGCAGAAGAATCCAAATTTCCAGATCACCCTCAGCTAGAAAGTTTGAGGCCAGCCTTGTTTACATGAGCCCCTGTCTCAAATAAAACACTGTGGCACAGGTTAATCCACTCACTCAGTACATATTTACAGAGCTCTAGTGTTAGTAGCAGAAAGCGTGCAAAACCCACTAAAGTTAGTTCCCTGGCCTCACCAAGTTTATATTTTATTAGAAAGATAGAAAATAGCCCAACCAAAGTAGGTGGTGGTGGCTCACATCTTTAATCCCAGCACTTGGGAAGCAAAGGCAGGCCAGCATGGTCTACAAGAGCTAGTTCCAGGACAGCTTCCAAAGCCACAGAGAAACCCTGTCTTGAAGAACCAAAAAAAAGAAAGAAAGAAAATAGCCCCAACTGCAAGTAGAGTATAGCTATAGGTCATACAAAGTGGTAACCATGAGGAGAAAAGCAGCCAGGACAGCGGCTTTGGAAGAGATCTTCGGGAAAGGTGGATGCAGTGTACGTAGGATAGTCACAGGGAGCCATCAGTGAGGAAATGACATTTAAGTGAATTGGAAGCAAACGTGAAAGTGAGCATTGTGGCTAGCCGGGGGAGGACATTGTAGACAAAGGGAACAGCAAGAGAGCCTTTTTTTCTTCCCTGTCACCTGCTTGTTTCGTGTTTTATGCCCCTCTGAGAGACTACTAATATGCTTATATCAAACGTTTAGAATAAAACATACATTGCTTGCCCTGGCCTGCAAGTCAAATTAAACCTCTCTACTTCTCTACTTGCCTTTTCCGAAACCCCCTGTTTATCAGTTGTGGCTGTAGTAGGCTTCTTCCTGGTCCTTGGAGAGCAAGCCCATTCTTGTCGGGGACTCACCACTCAGTAGTCTCTCTGCCTAGAGGTTATCCTGTGCTAAAACTCCTTCTTCCCATAATGGTCCGGTAGCTGAGAGAAGGCCAAAGAGACTCACTGAAACTCTTTGGCCACTGTCCATCACAGGGCTCCCACCTTCACCCCTGTTATCATCAAATTGTCTCTGATTAGGACCACTTACCATTTACAAATGATGCAGTCATTTCCTTCTGCAATGAAACTGGCCCGTTATGTGTAATGTGCTCTTTGGAGGAAAATGAGGTTATAAATGTGGAATGTGACAGAGTACCCCCTCTCATGCTGGGGAACTTAGAGCCCATTAGAATGCAGCTTTCCTTTCCAGGTCCTTCTTATTTGCCTTCTGTTTGCCACCGGATCTGGGTTTGAATTTTGAACCATTCCATTGTGATGGCTGACAATCGTGATGTCTGTTTCAAAACAGTAGAGGATTTTGAATATTCCCAATATAGAGAGATGATAACAATTGCCATGGTATATATATGTGTGTGTGTGTGTGTGTGTGTGTGTGTGTGTGTGTGTGTGTTGACAAACCCTGCTCCCATAACACGTGTATCTACTGTGGGTCAGTTAAAAAATAGTTTTAAAACATTCTTGGGAATGCACTCAGAGGTTTCTGTGCCTCTCAGGAAGTGAGATCCAAGAGCTGGAAAAACCAATCAGTTGCCATTCTCACAGGAGGAAAACTTGCAGAGACATTGGCATTTCTCCTTAGAAAAGGCCTGCCTGTACTTGGTGCCCCAGGAAGAGAGAGATTGTGATTAGCTGGGTGAATTCTCTGGCAGGCCAGGCTGCTCAGTGGGGCCAGCTGGAGGAACCCAGTGAGGGGACACTGGGGAAGGTCCCTTTTCTTTACCCCCAGCCCAGCTTGTGAACACATCTTTCTCCCCTTACCAGGGCTTAACCACCAGTGAATCAACATTGGTATTTCCAGTTTGGTGCATCTTTTCCTTTTCAAACTCAGGAGTTCCATCCATTATTGAGGCCTGCGTGCTGCTCTCAGGCAGCCACACCTCGGTCAGTCTGTGTGAGTTTCTGAAGGAAAGCCACCTGGCCCCCTCACCTGTTCATCCTGGCCTTCTCTCTGAGCTCTTAAGGTGTGGCAACCAAGAACAGTGCCAAAACCATCAATATTTCACAGCTGTAATTAAAGTAAGCAGAGAAAATTGAGTGTGGGCCTCTTGTAACTGGCTCACTTTTCCAAAACAAGCTCCAGGCACCTTGAGGGAGGGCGTGGTGGTGGTGGTGGGGGATAAGGCAGGAAATGGGCCTCTGGTAAAAGTTGGGTAGGGGCCTATGGTCTAGAATTTCATTAACAGGGACTCAGGGGACTGGAAAGCCCCTGGAGTCCTCTGGTTCCAGTCCAGGACAGGCTTCTTGGACCCTCTTTTGGAGACTCCTTCAAGAGGGATTAGAAATCAGGCAGTGGGAGCTGCAGATTGGCTGCATCCACCCCTCTAAATCTAACCACAAATGAACCTGGGGACTTGTCAGCGGCTTCCCCGTGTTGGGGTCGGGGGTCAGGAGTGCCAGGTGAGTTGCCGTGAGCATCTCCAGCTCCTGTTGCCCCTTCTTGCGCTCAGTCTCCAAGTGTCAAGGCACCAGGCAGCCTGGTGGGCGGGAGAGGCGGGAGCCCCGCGTTTATACATCTATTAATTACCTCCAGCATGGAAGAACTGCCTATAAATACAGTGGCACTTTAGATAAAACTTTCATGCAGCTATTTAGATCCTTTAAAATATAAATGATTTCCTCTAAATTTTTTATCATAAATCAGGGCATGGAGCTAGGCGACGAGATGCTGACTTCCCCCCTGGTGGGAGCAAAGCCTTCCCTTGTTTTCTTTTTCTCTGCCTTTTCTACCTCTCTTTTTCTTTCTCTTGTGCTTTTTCTTTTCTTTTTCTTTTTTTTTTAACTTAGAAAGAGTGCTTAATAGGTCTTCTTACTGAGTCCAAGCAGTAAGAGGAAGGGAACAAATTTCACCATTTCCCACCAGGGTGCCATGGTGGTGGGGGAGTGGAGGTAACTGAGGTGTAGTGTCACCCTAACCTGAGTTCAAATCCCATCTCTACCACTTAACTCAGTGTGATCTTGAGTAACACATTCAACTTCTCCAATCCACAGTTCTTGCCCCCACAAAAACAAAAACAAAAACCGAGGTCTATCAGTTCTTGCTTCATAGTGAAGTTTAACTGGCATTGCGAAGCCTGGCTGCTTCCGAGTGACAGCTCTCCCCAGGTAGACCAGTTGCTTCATCTCTCTAAGCTCATGTATAAGGAGAGGAGGAGGTGATGCTGATTGTTGCCAGGGGGCACCCTGAAAGCTGGATGGATAGTAGAAGGGCTCTAAGCCTTGTTACTGTAGGTGACGGGGTCCCCAGTCCAACATGTGGTCCTAGTGTGCATTGAGACTCTACCAAACAATGGGCTCTCAAGCTAAGAACCCTGGAAAACGACCAGATCCCAATTTCCATTTACCTGATAGACTGGACCTCTACCATCTTCCTGAGCTCCCATTTTGAATCTTGACCTACTGGAAGGGCCTTAGGTGGCCTGTCTCCCCAGTTCCCTAGCAATGATTAGAAAACAGGCCCTGACCCCACAAGTGACTGGTCCAGAGTCACGTAGCCAGTCAGTCACTTGTGCTCATTGGAACCCATATTTTCTGGGCCTAGTCACCTAACCCTGGCTGCTTCTGCATGCCCAAGCTACTTGGATACAATAATTGCCTTAAGTATTTGGCTGTAAAAAAGAAGATGGAATAAGTCCCAAGGAGAAGAACCTTAAGAAATTGAACTCTTAAGAGGTCTGAACTGGAGGAGAAGAAGATGAACACAGACCCTGCGGGCCAGAACTGGTCCTGCTGCTCACAGCTGTTCTCCAAGTCTGGAGAGGGCAGAATTAAAAATGAGTACAGAAAACAGGAAAACAAAACTTCGTCACTGGGTGCAGGTAGAGACTGGGAAGTCTCTCGGGTGATATGTGTCAGATCCCAACTATTGACTTGGATTCTCTGAGAAACAGAGGATAGACCAAATCAGAGGACTGTCTATTGGAGCCCCCTAGCACAGACATAGGGAAGGTTGTCTGGAAAGACCTCAGATCTCAACATCACCCCATCACCCTGCTTGAAACCCACCCATCACGGACTCCCCACTCTTCTCAGAATGCCTGGCCTTCCAGTACCCAGCGAGAGCCACTCAGGTCCCCTTTGCTTGTCAGGCTTCAAGCTCGGTGTCCCCTCGGGCCATTTATGAAGTGTTTACTTCACACTCCTTTATCCATTTGTTTCCTTGAGCCATCTAAGTGACCCAAGCCAGCCTTGAACCATTGGTTCTCTTGTTTCAGGCATCCCAACAGCACACGCCGGGGTGGGGGTGGGAAGAATATTTGGGGCATCTGAGATCCTGGGACTTCCCACCTCTTGGTGATCAAGGGTGGAAATGAGGGCCTCCCATCTGTCATGTAAACTCTACCACGAAGCTACGACTGATTTTCCAAATGGAGAAACTGAGGCTGGTACAAGGCACGTGGTGGGGGGATGGTGGCGGGGGGATGGGGCCTTGCGATGCACGCGTGCCTGGCAGCAGTCGGGATGCTTGGTCTCTGGCTCACCGGTCCCTCTGGGCATCTCGGATCCTCAGGGGCCTGGCAAACAATGAGAGGCAGCGGCCGACAGGCGAGTCCCGCAGCAGCTGCACAGGCGGCGGGTACACGTGAGAAGTTTGTGAAAGAAGCCTAGAGAAAGGGAGAGGAAGGCTCGCGGCACGCTTCTGCGGACACCTGGCACGGGCCGCCTCGCCAGCTGCCTGCCTGCGATGGCATCTTGAGTTCGGGCTGGTCCTATCCAAGCCATCTCCCTGCGTGTCGTGTCGTGTCGTGCCCCCCTCCCCCCCCCCCGCGTGCCTAGGTGAGGTTGAGCTGATGTGAAGGTGGCTGGGATTAGCTGTGTCTCTCACCAACTGCTCCTGTATCAGAAGAGGAAACTGGTTTAGCTCAGAGCCTAACAAACCAAACACTCTGTAAGGAAGTCTTGTCTTCACCTTCACATTGGGCATCCTTCTTGCCAGAGTCTTGGGGAGGATTTATTCATATGTCCATTCCTTCAACACAAATTACATAAACTTACAGGCTGTTTGGCCTGGAGCCGTGCATGGGGACTGTTAAGACTCACCCTCTAGAAAGTCTAGGGTCTTTCAAGGAGTAGAGGCTCAATGTCACCTTCTTCCCAAGAAATAACAGAGCAGGGCTGGAGCAATGGCTCAGCCATTAAGAGCACCTCCAGAGAACCTAGTTAGATACCCAGTCATCTGTATTTCCAGTTCCAGGGGATCTGATGCCTTCTGGCCAGTGCCCACACAAGGCAAATTTGTGGTACATATTCATAAACATACATTTAAAAATGTCTATAAGTGTTTGCCTGCATGCATGCCTGTGAGACTTACAACCATCTATAGACCACTTGCTGTGAATGCACTAGGGCCCAGGTTCAGTTCCTCACATGGAGGTGAGTGTATGAAGTAGTTCACGTGGTGTCAGACAAGAAGCAGACAGAAAGGGGGTGCTGCTGCTGCCCTGCCTTTCTCCTCCATCCTAGTCCTTTGTGTATAGCAGTCCATGGATGGTGACACCTGTGTTCAGGATGGATCTTCTCTCCCCAGTGAATCCTTTCAAGAAACATCCTCACAGATACACCCAAAAATGTGCTTCTTCCATGATTCTAATGAGGATTAGCCACCACAGTCTACTCTTCATCTACTTAGCACTCAAATACATCACTTTAAACCAGAACATTCCATCCTGTCCCCAAACCTCTCACGTACATCATAATTTATGATGTAAAACCTTCTATCCAACTTCAAGGGTCCCCACAGTCTTACAAGTTCCAACATTATTCAATCGTCCACGTTCCAAAATAATCTCTGCATCTCAAAGTAAATCCTTAGCTGTGAGCTCTGGTAAAAATCAGGAAACAATCTACACCCAGTCTACACTGACCTCAAGTGAACGTCACAAAGAGAAGAAGGCATAGAATAGAGGGATGGGATCAAATCAAGACTAAAACCAGCAGGGCAGGCATTAAACCCTGCAGCTCCATTCCAGCATTGAGGGCACATCACATTCTAAAGTGAAGTCCACCTGGCTTGGGCAACCTTGCCTTCTGACTTTGCCACCGATAGTCCACACGGCCTCTTTTGGGGGCTGGCTCTAGATTTTACCTGTATCTTCCTGGCACCCTTGCTGTCCACTCAAGTACCCGAAAGAGTTGCTAGGCAGGAAGTCAGGAATCAGGAAAAATGGCCAGCTCCTTTGTTATTTTATATGTATAATGAGATAGACAGCTCACCCTCTCATCCAGCCAGAAAGGAAAGAGATGGAGCCCTCTGGAACAGGTCATGGATCTTTAATATTATTGTCAACTACAAAGCGTGAGTAGTTCTAGAACCCACATCAGATAGCCACCATGTGACTTTCCATTGAGGCTCTCCACCAGCAAAGGGAAATGTCTCTACTGCCTGGGGATCAAGATGTAGAACTCTGAGCTCCTTCTCCAGCACCATGTCGGCCTGCACGCTGCCATGTCCCACCATGACGATAATGGACTGGAACTCTGAAATTGTAAGCCAATCCAACTACATATTTTCCTTTATAAGAGTTGCCATGGTCTAATCACACGTCAAGGATATTTGCTTTGTTCATAGCAGCTTTATTTGTTGTAGTCAGAAACTGGAAACAACCTGGATGTCCATCAGCTGAAGAATGGATAAAGAAAATGTAGTAATTTTTTTTTTTGGTTTTTCGAGACAGGGTTTCTCTGTATTGTTTTGGAGGCTATCTGTCCAGCCCGGCCTCGAACTCACAGAGATCCGCCTGCCTCTGCCTCCTGAGTGCTGGGATTAAAGGCGTGTGCCACCACCGCCCGGCCGAAAATGTGGTAATTTACACAACGGAGTACTATTCATTTGTTAAAAACAATGGCAGCATGACATTTGCTGGCAAATGAATGGAACCTAGACCCAGAAAGACAAACATTGTATGAGCTTACTTATAGGTGGATATAAGCCGTATAGTAAAGTATAACCATGCTAAAAAAAATTTATCCCTTTTTTGGTCTATTTGTCTTTGAGTCACTGCCACAATAAAAAAAAAAAGAGTTGCAATGGTCATAGTGTCTCTTCACAGCAATAGAAACCCTAACTAAGATACCTTTGGACTATGGCTTCAGTGGCTTCTTAATGTCTAGGCCAGAGTATCAAATGTCTCATCTTACTGGAAAATCTTTCAAATGAGTTTACATTTATATACTGAAGCCTGTGAGAGATGGTGGAAAGCGCTTGGCTATTTTTTTAAATTTTGATTTATTTGTTTGTTTTACATGTATGGGTGTTTTGCCTGAACTTATATATACCAAGTATATGCCTTGTGGCTAAGGAGGCCAGAAATAGACATTAGATCCCCCTGGAAATGGAGTTACAGACAATTAGCTGCCATGTGGGTCCTGGGTTCTCTGGAAGAGCTGATCATGAATTAGCTGATTTTGAAAAAAAATTACGAATTAACTTACTTATCTTATGGGTGGGGTGGGGCATACTTGTGTCACAGCACACATGTGCAGGTTAGAGGACAACTTGTGGAAGTCACATGTGTTACATTTAAGGAATCAATTCGGGGACTCAGATCCTCAGGGTTGGTGGCAGGGACCTCCACTAGCTGAGCTTGTAGCTTGTACTAGTTGGTCTTGGCTTTTTTTTATTTATTTATTTATTTATTTATTTATTTATTTATTTTTGGTTTTTCGAGACAGGGTTTCTCTATATTGTTTTGGAGGCTGTCCTGGAACTCGCTCTGTAGACCAGGCTGGCCTCGACCTCACAGAGATCCGCCTGCCTCTGCCTCCCGAGTGCTGGGATTAAAGGCGTGCGCCACCAACGCCCGGCTGGTCTTGGGTTTTAAATAGGTACTAATCACTTTGATAGCAGCTACCTTCTTTTGCACAGTGTTGAACACAACCATTTTTCTGGTCATATGGTTTTCAAATTCTTCTGTTGTCTCAAGTCTCACTATAAACCTGACTAAACACAGTAACCATGCCACAGCCCAAATGCTACACTGTCTTGGAATTTCCTCCACCAATGAGTCTGTCAGCTTTAAACTCTCCCTCCCAACTCACATACTAAGTTTGCAGACATAGAGAAAATTCTTTGCTAGAATGGCCTTTAGTTAAGTTCCCAATAGAGATCTCACCCTCCATCAAAAACCTCAGGAGACCAATCTTTTCTTTCTGTGCATCCAGTCTTCGGGAACTCTGGACAGACTTTCACATTAAGCTCACTCACCACATTCTTTTTTTTTATTTAACTTTTTACACATATTACTCTCAGTTCCCTCTCCCTCCCCTCCTTCCGCAGCCCCTCATTCCTCCCAACCCCCCCACGCCACTCCATCTGCCTCTGCTCCCCCAGGAGGGTAAGGCCTTTTATGAGGAATTTTCAGAGTGTGTCTTATAATCCTGGGCAGGGCCTAGGTCCTCTCCCATGTGTCCAGGCTAAGAGAGCATCCCTCCATGGTCCCAGAGTCCATTTGTATGTCAGGAATAAATACTACTCTACTCTCCAAGGTCCCACAAGTTGCTGAGACTTCTTCCCTGACACCCAGGTTGGGGGCAGGGTGTCTGGATCAGTCTCATGCTGGTCTCTCAGTCATCAGTCTGGGGTCCACGCATTCCCCCTTGTTTAGGTCAGCTGCCTCTGGGTGTCGCCAGCCTAGTCTTGATTCCTTTGCTCATCACTCCTCTTTGCAACTGGATTCCAGGGGTTCAGTTCGGGGTTTAGCTGTAGGTGTCTGTCTCTGCTTCCATCAGCCACTGTGTGAGGGTTCTAGGATGGCATATAAGGTAGTCATCAATCTCGTTATCAGGGGAGGGCATTTAAGGTAGCCTTAATGCCAGTTGGTGTCATTTTTGTAGATCTGTGAAGAGCTCACTAGTGCCAGATCTCTCCTCCAACTTACAATGACTCCCTCTATTATGGTATCTCTCATCATTCTCTCCTCTATTCTTGCCCTGGCTCAACCTTCCTGCTCTCCTGTGTCCTCCTCTCCCCTCCTCTTCTCCCCCTCTCTTTCTACCACCTCCCTCTCCCCTCCCCTCCCTCCAGCTCCCAATCCAATTAGGAGATCTTTTCCCTTAACCCTTCTCCGGTGTACAATGCATATCTCTCTTAGGGTTCTCCCTGTTTCCCAGACTCTCTGGTGGTGGGATTTTAGGCTGGCAATGCCGTGCTCCATGTCTAAAATCCATATATGAGTGAGCACGTACCATGTTTGTCTTTTTGTGACTGGGTTAACAATCCTGCAAATTTCAAGCACCACATTCTAAGACTTCTCTAGTCCGCTTCTCCAAAGGGTTAAGAACTGCATGGTTAGCTTTAACCACAATAATGTAAGTTCTGGACACTAGTTTTCTGTTATTAGATATTTTTCTTGTCACTGATCAAATACTGGCAGAAACAGCTTAAGAGTGGGGACAGTGTGGGAGAGTCAGGACACAGAGCTTCATGCTGTTCTGGGTCAGACCCTCAAGAATGAGAATGTTGGCTCCATTGACTTTCTTTCTTTAACCTATTTATTCCACCTGGGCCGGCAACCCTTGGTGATGGCACTACCTGCAAAAGAATGGGTCCTTTTTCTCCCTCACACTTACAAGTTGACTGCCACAGTCTTCTGGATAATTCTAAATATAGTCAACTTGACAGTGAGGATTAACCACCAAGATCCTTGTGCTCAACTCTCTAAGTCTGAGCTGGGTGGAGAGGTGGGGAGGGTGAGGGGTGAGGGGTGAGAGGATGGTGACGGCACATGCCTTTAATCCCAAGACTTAGGAGGCAGAGGAGGCAGATCTCTGTGAGTTCCAGGCCAGCCTGGTTTACAGAGCAAATGCCAGGACAGCCTCCAAAGTTACACAGAGAAAACCTGTCTCAGAAAACAAAACAAACAAGCAAACAAAAAACTCTAAATCTGAGTTAGGATGCTGCTTTGAGAAACTGGAGTTGTTTTTTATTCATACTAATGTTGCAAGCCGCAAGCCCACAGGAAGATGTCTCTTGGTACTACTTTGTATCTTTCTGGAGAACTTGTTGCTCTGAGTCCTGACTGAGAGTTATATGTGGCAACCACATGTCCTTGCCAAACTCTAAGATCTTGTATTGTTTGTTTGTTTTGAGACAGGGTCTCACTATTTAGCTGTCTTGGAACACACTTTGTAGACCAGGTTGGTCTTGAACTCACAGAGATCTACCTGTCTCTGCCTCCCAGGTGCTGGGACTAATGGTATGTGCCACAATGCCCACTTTAAATCCCAAGACCTTGAAACAGTGCCCTCTATACCTACAGGACATGCCATAAAACCCAGAAAATAGTGGGTAATTCAAAGCAATTAAAGAATGAAGAATGTGACGTCTTTGCTGACACTTGTATAAATGCTCATGTGGCCTTTGGCTGGACACTGAGACAGATTCTTTTGGACTGTGTGTACAGTTTTTGTTTATTTATCTGATCGTTGTTTCAGGCAGAGTCCGAATTACGTAGTTTCAACAGGACTGGAACTCACTATGTAGACCAGACTGGCCTCAAACTCACAGAGAACCACTTGTTTTAATTACAATTTAATGCCATGGTGAAAGCATAGGTTCTGTAGTTTCCTTCAGGCCAATCTCCCTTGTACCAACTGCAGATATTGGTTGGTTGGGTTTTATTAGTTTTTCATCTACTTGAATTTAAGTTTGTAAGTCCTAGAAAGTGTGTTCTAAGGCTCATCTTGTACTTGCATCCTTTTAAAAAACTTTTTTTGTTTCATTTTTTCAAAACAGGCTTTCTCTATGTGTGTATTTCTTGCTGTACTGGAACTCTCTTTGTAGTCCAGGCTGGCCTTGAACTCACAGAGATACATCTGCCTCTGCCTCCTGAGTACTGGTCTCAAAGGTATGTACCACCACAGCCTGGTCTAAAACTTATTTTATTATTTTATGTATATGGGTGCTTTGTATGGACATGTTTATGTACCCCATTTGTGCAGTATCCCTGGAAGCCAGAAAAGGGTATCAGATCCTCTAGGAATGGAGTTAACAAATAGTTGTGAGCCACCATGTGGTGCTGGGAATTGAACTTGAGTCCTCTGGAAGAACAGCCAGAGCTCTTGACCTCTGAATCATTGCTAAAGCCCCAGTATTGTATTCTTTATGGTCTGTTTCCCTCTGCCTTCCCTAGTCTGTTATCTAAAGGCTTTCTTGAAAAGGCTGCTCATATAATGTGACAAGAAAACATCTAATAAAGGAGCCTCACACTACAAGGTCCCTTAGAAAGTGGAGTAAGTACAAGTATGACCACAATTAATAAGCACACATATGAACATAATTAATCAGTTTTTAAAATTTCAGCCTCTTTCTGTAGCTGAGTGTCTTTGCATGTAGTTTCACTCTGTCTCATAAATAGGTTTATGTTTAAGCAAGGTCATGATCAGTTTCTCTAAACATCATCTCCAGTGATAAGATACTCGGGTTGTATTAGTTGTGTTGTTGTTGTTTGGTTTGTTGTTTTGTTTGAGATGGGATCTCATGTATACCAAGCTGGCCTCACAGTTCCTGTGTCGTCAATGTGAGTCTTGAACTCCTGATTCTCTTCCACCCATATCCCAAGTACTAAGGTTACAGATGTACACAACTCCATTCTTCTTTTCGGGTCTCAATGGTTTAGTGGCCTTTCCAATGCTATAGAATAAAGAAAATGCATTTCTGCCAGCCAAAGAAAGAAATTGTTCCTGGGTAAAAGATTAATTTAAAAATGTGACATGAAAAATAAACACTCAAAATGGCACAGTGCTTGTACACACACCCAGTGGCTGGTTTTTACTATTAGGCGTTAGCTTGCTCTGGCTGGATCCCATTGCTGGAAAGACCAGAGGGTGTTTCCTAGGGGCTTTCGTGGAGTGGTGGTATTGGCTTGGTCACTGTTTTCCAAGCCCATGAGGGACAAAGCTGTAAAAGAGGATGGATGTAGATGAGACTTTCCCTGAGTATTCATCTTCACAGACCACTGGGTGTGATAGAGTAAGAAGAGGGTCTTGGGGTTCCATAGGGCCAGGCAAAATAGAGACCCAGTACCCCCATGCTTATTCCCCCTTCCCTTTGGATGTCACACTGGGCAAGGAACAAGACGGGGGTTCTTAAATGCTAGTGGGAGATAAAATAACATGTGGCTAACTTCCGGGAAGTTGAGGGATCCTGGCCAGAAACTTATGGCTTTTGTTCAAAATGTGTTACAAGTAAGCTGGTCTTTTGTTAAAACTGAAAGTATTTGGCAATCATATAGTCTGTTATCTCATTTTGGGTAAACTGAGGTCTAGCCATGTTCACATTAACCCAATGACAGAAATCGACCCCCTGAAGTCCCACGGTTTTGGTGCATGTTGTATGTACATTTCAAAACGTCCAGTTGCTGTTGGCTGTAGTTTTCACACCTGTAGTCCCAGTACCTGGGGGGTGGAGGCAGTCTCTGTGAGACTGAGACCAGCCTGGCCTGCATAGTGAGCTCCAGGACAGCCAGAGCTAAATAGTGAGGTTGTGGGTAGGGAGCAGGCAGTTCGCCCCAACTATGTGCCTGGTCCGTATTCCCTCTGCCAGTTTGTAGTCTGGTGACTTACTGGGGGCTGATGGAGTGTCATTCACAACTGTTCCAGTCCCTGGTGCTGTGACACAAAGCCAGTACTGAAGAGAGGAAACGGTTCATATCTGCAGAGAGACCACCATATTCCTGGAGCCCCTGCAGGCCACTTTGCAGGTTAAAGAAGAGGTAGTAACGGTTGATCCATCATTTCCACATGCCAGGCACTTTCAAGTGCTTACTGCCAAATAACCCTCACAACAGTGGAGGAAACTGTTGCCTCCTGGGTACAGAGGGGCACTGCAGTACAGAGGCTTCAACACCAACTCTCTGTAGAGACAGAGGAGTCTGCTGGCAGCATGCACTGGGGTGCAAGGAAGTGTCCTGAGCACACAATACTTTCACTGTTTTAAATCATCCACATCCTCACCATCATCATCAGCAGCAGCAGCAGCATCCAGAACCCAAGAAAGCTATGTGTGTGCGCGCCATTATGGTTGGCCTCCTTCACAGGAACCGATTTGGTCTTTTTCAGCCACCACAAAGCAGGAGCCAGAAGGTGCCTTGGGATGAATAGAGAAGGGACGGGCTGATTGTCCCTCGGAGAGAGGGGAGCCAGGTCTAGGCAGGGTGTCCTCTTAGGCTACAATCAGACTTTGCACCCTCCACCTCCACCATTTTAAGATTCTGGGAACTCCAGCAACATTTGGGCATGGACTGTGGGCTGCGGGCTGTGGGGACATGGCTGGGCATGAGGAGTTTCTTTTCCAACCCGAAGGCTCTCCAGCAGCCACAGTCCCAGGATTCCCTATCCATTATTCATGATGTTTACTAGCTCCCTGGAAGGGAAAGGAAAGAAGGGGAGAGAAGAGGGAAAGAGACAGTTGAGGACACGGGATGGGGCAGGACCAAATTTAGGACCCTCAAGTTGAGGAACTTCTGTAAGGAAGGAGAGATCAAGAGCACAAAGTCAGAGCGCTGTCTGCGCCAAACCAGTGAGTGAATGACTCTGCTGGAAGTCAGGAGCTCTTAGCTAACTCCTTTGACTCTTGCTTTCTTCGCTTGTCTAATGGGATAGCGGTAGCTATTTACACAGTGTTGGCAAAACTTCGGTCCTATAAACTAACTCTGAACTGCCTTGCACTAAAAATGATAAAAGTCGTTACAGGTATTAGGGCTGGTAAGAGTGCCGAGGGACACTTCTAGCGGGCTGTCCTGGATTGTTACTATTGTGAAGACTGCTTAACACGCTTCCCTGGGCAGGAGGGTTGGGGAAGGAGGGGGGGGGGATAGGCCAAGTCGTCTTTCTCAAATGAAAGAGAAAAAGGCCAGGATTGGGAAGAAGCTAGTGGGTCACAAAGGCAGTTTCTGTCCTTGCCTCCATCCAAGCCTATGGCGAAGGGAAGTGTCACCCGAGGCTCATTCTGGTAGCTTCTGGTCCTTGTCCAGGCTAGTCTCTAGCTTGGAGATGTCTCTTCGCTATGCGCAAGGGTGCAGGATTTTGGTGGAAGTTCGGGCTTGGGTCCCAGAGCACTTTGGAAATGACCAGTTTGGCAACAGTCGGATTGAGTGTGTGTGTGTGTGTGTGTGTGTGTGTGTGTGTGTGTGTGTGTGTGTGTGTGTTGGGAGGCCTGGGTGGGGTAGGATTCCTGCCCCTCGCTCAGCCTGAGTCTTCCCTTCTGTCCTGTTCAGGCAGTTCGAGCTGGGACAGGACAGAGGTTTAGGACTTTGTGTACAACGTCCAGGAGGAAGTTCAGAAGGAATCTGTAAAGTCTAGCATGCTGGAGCCAGGCCGGGCGGGGCAGACAGGAAGGGGCCCTGCCAGGCTGGGGTATAAATGCTGTGGAGGGGGCGGCCGCATTAGGCTCTGAGTGGCGCGCGGAGACCTGCGGTCCCGCCTTGCCTCTCGGGCTGCCCCTATGAGTCCAAGGCGCGTGTGCACGCTTGCGCGTGCTCGGGCCCTTCCTGGCAGGCTGCTTGTAAGATGAGTGAAGAAGCAGGTGGGGGAGAGGGGAGGCAGCAAGCGAGAGGGCGAGGGGAGCGCGGGCGCTGAGCGGCGCTCACTTGGAGCTTGGAGAGCCAGCAAGACAAGCCTGATTCCATGTCCCCCGCTGCCTCCCTGCCAGACTCCCGAAGATGATGGCCATGAACGCCAAGCAGCCTTTCGGCATGCACCCCGTACTGCAAGAACCCAAATTCTCCAGCCTGCACTCCGGCTCTGAGGCCATGCGCCGAGTTTGTCTCCCAGCCCCGCAGGTACGTAGCGGAGCATAATTACCGCTCTAAGGCACATTTTTTGACAGGCACTAGCTTCATGTTTTTTTCATGTCGCCCAGAACAATCGCCGCTGTCTGAACCCCTCGCCTTGTCTCCCCCGCGCTCTCTCGCGGCGCTCTCTCTCATTCATGTCTCTGATCCACACGTCTGTTCCAACAGAGAGGCTGCCTCCGTATTAATTTTTATGACCTGGGCTTTGAGGAGAGGCATCTCGGTTGCTTGAAAATGTGTTTTAATCCTGAGTTGACAGTATTCCCCACTGACCGTGCTGTGCGCCTTCTCGCTTGCAGCTGCAGGGTAATATATTTGGAAGCTTTGATGAGAGCCTGCTGGCACGCGCGGAAGCTCTGGCGGCGGTGGATATCGTCTCCCACGGCAAGAACCATCCGTTCAAGCCCGACGCCACCTACCATACCATGAGCAGCGTGCCCTGCACGTCCACCTCGCCCACGGTGCCCATCTCCCACCCGGCTGCACTCACCTCGCACCCGCACCACGCCGTGCACCAGGGCCTCGAGGGCGACTTATTGGAGCACATCTCACCCACGCTGAGCGTGAGCGGCCTGGGGGCCCCGGAGCACTCGGTGATGCCTGCGCAGATCCACCCGCATCATCTAGGCGCCATGGGCCACTTGCACCAGGCTATGGGCATGAGTCACCCGCATGCCGTAGCGCCTCACAGTGCCATGCCTGCGTGTCTCAGCGACGTGGAGTCAGACCCTCGAGAGCTGGAAGCCTTCGCAGAGCGCTTCAAGCAGAGGCGCATCAAGTTGGGGGTAACCCAGGCGGACGTGGGCGCGGCTTTAGCGAATCTCAAGATCCCTGGCGTGGGTTCGCTCAGCCAGAGCACCATCTGCAGGTTCGAATCTCTTACCCTGTCGCACAACAACATGATCGCTCTCAAGCCCGTCCTTCAGGCCTGGCTGGAGGAGGCGGAGGCCGCCTATCGAGAGAAGAACAGCAAGCCCGAGCTCTTCAATGGCAGTGAGCGTAAGCGCAAACGCACGTCCATCGCCGCCCCAGAGAAGCGCTCCCTGGAAGCCTATTTTGCCATCCAGCCACGTCCTTCATCCGAGAAGATCGCAGCCATCGCTGAGAAACTGGACCTTAAAAAGAATGTGGTGAGGGTCTGGTTCTGTAACCAGAGACAGAAACAGAAACGAATGAAGTACTCAGCTGTCCACTGACTGCGGCGGGTGCGGCATCCGGAGGAGCCCGGAGAGTCTAGTGGGTATCGCCCCCTTCCGATGGGAGGGACCTTTACGGGACACTCCAGGGTGTTTCCTGGCAGGTCAGGCTCTTTCCCCCGAGTCACAGACTTTCCCCCCTTTGCCCCACATAATTGCCTCCTGGTCATCTTTTCTTCCCTTTTCTCTCTATCCCCCCCCCCCCAAAAAAGAGTTCTGGCGCTATGGGAAAAAATAATTCAAGAGAAGGCCAGGCAGGACCTCACGCTGTCCGCGGTGCTGAAACTCGTCCTAGCGCGTGCGACAGCACTGGACCTCAGGCCTGTAGTCCCAGGCTAGTGAAATGACCTGCCGTCAGACTGCAAGGTGAAAGTACCACTTCTTTGTTACACGCCATTAGGCAGGGCGAAGGTAAGGAAAAGAGCGACAGATAACAATATAAAGTCTAGGATATTAACGGGACACAAACATGGAGATAAACTAATTTATTAGAGTATATAAAACACAGGTATGCTTCCAAAGGATAGCCTTATAACTCCCTTCTGCTTCTAAATTCTACCCATAATATCCGTTGGTTTACCGTACATCCTCATTAATTAGCATGGGTTAATGTGTGAGGAGATGGGAGCTCTGGGCTCTGGCTCAGTAGGATTCCAGGCAAGGTGGACCCAACCCAGCGATTGAAAATACTTGGGACTGTTGGTGTGCAGAGGTCAGTGCTAACTCTGGCTATCTTCCTCGACCTCCTGGAGTTTGAGGAGTAATTGCCTTTTTGAGGGGTGGAGGTGGTTGCAGACCAGACCAGCTGAAGACTCCGGGTCTATGCTCACAGCTCTTGTTAGACTGCCGGTCCAGCCCCAGCGCTGTAAAGTGACTGTAACTTCTGGGATCCTATGCAAATCCTTCCAACACATCTAACCCAACTGTTGCACTTTTATTGCTGTGGCGTCATTAGTTCTTGTTACTTCTTTAACTCCACTTTTCCTGTCCCTTTTGTGTGTCTCTCTGTGGGAGCTCACTTATAGTTTTAAGCCGGCAGAGCAGGACCACAGACAAACAGGACGTTCTCACTGCAGCCACAGCTTTCCAATGGTTTATTCTTCCTTGCTTCCTGTAGTTTTGGTGTTGCTGTGTGACCTTTGGTTTCATTTCTGGAATAGACGCAAATAAAACATTGTGTTTCTTCTCTTTATCCCTTATGTTAACTTCTAAAATAAATGCTTTATTTTTCAACCTGAATTGCAGTAGTTTTCCTTCTCTGGCGCTAAAGATAACTAGACTTGGAAAGGATTTAAAAATGAAAAGCCATCTCCCTTCCCCACTCCCTTCTCTAGCAACTTCAAACCCAATCCATCTGGCTTCAGCTTCTCTCTGAACCTCGGACGCCTTCAAAGGAAATATCTTCCATGCTTCTTGATGCCAAACTTTTAGGCCAGTATCTTAATTTGGAAACTTGGAAGCCTGACCGATTGGGAGTTCAGACTCCATTCCTGTCCCTCAGAGGCTAAACCACCTTAATGCTAGTTTCCTAACTTTTCTGTGTCTTCTGGTCAAGGTTGTTGCTCTACAGAATGAATGCCCACTACCCATCTCACGCTGTCATGTAAGACTGGGTAAGACTATTGAAGGCATCTGGTAGGTGGTGCTGGGCACTTTATAAGAAACAAAATACGATTTAAAGGATTCAAACAGCCCAGAGATGAGGGGATAGAGGCAATAGGGGAGAAAAACAATGCTCTGACACAATATTGGAGCCTTTTCCAAATTTCTTCAGTTCCTTGGAAATGGTCATCCGGTGAGTATCACAGGGTAGTATGTCTTGGCTGTTCTGCTGAGAGCCAGAGGTGCCTGTTGCAAAAACACCTATCAGTGCTCTGCACCCAGTAGATGCTGGCGAATGCTAGTATCCTCTCTCTTTTCACTCTCTATGAGCGAAAGTTTTTGAGTGCACATGAGCCTTAGAGACACGTTTGTGGTTTAAAAATTAATGTTACAGGACCAAGAGTCATCTGCACATCTCCTGGGTGCATCTTCAAAGAGTTTTGGGTCCTTTGCCTCTGGCTCGAAATTCCGAGCAAAGTAGGCTTCGGTTCCGTCGTCGTGCTCCAGCGCCGGCCACATCGCCCCCCCTCCTCTGTAAAAAGCAAACTTGTGGATAGGCCCCAGTTCCGCAGGCCTCAGCCCCTCGCACCCCCCTTGTGGAGCAACCCCAGCAATTCCTCCACCTCCCTCTCCATCGGCGTCCTTTAATAATAAATGCCCTTATGCCATTACATTATATTGTGGGTTTTGAAAATTTAAAATACGGCTGATGCAATATTAATTGCCTATAGCGGTATAAAACACAGGGCCGGAGCCCAGCCGGGCTGCAGACGAGGTGGCTGAGAACGTCCCGCGCCAAAGCGAAGCGCTCCAGAAGGACCGCCTTTGCCGGCTGCTGGGTTTCCTGCAGGTAAGAGCCTTAAAAAAAGAAAGAGGAAGAAAGAAAAAAAATTCTCTCTCTCTCTTTTTTTTTTTGGCCCAAGAAAGATTCCGATATTCACCTGTATCAACTTTATGAAAAGTTCCTTGATTTATTTAATTGACTTTTTAAATATTTACCACCGCAAGAGTTTGCGAGATTTTTGGAGAGGTGGAGAGAAGCTGCCTGTCTGAAATGCACTTGGTTAAGAGTTCGAACCGCTCTTCTGCTCCTCTTAGTATTGCGGCGCCGGCCTTGGTTGAAATATTTTGACCAGCTTCTGCCTGCGGGCGGGAGGGGAGGCCCTGTCTGCAAAGCGCCCCACCCTCTCCTTGCTGAGTGCGCCCGGCAGGCGCCGCTGGCTCTCCCCCTTTGGCTGGTTCAGGAAGCCAGGGGAGATGTGGTTTCCCCAGGATAGTGCCGCGGCCTCTGGCACTGTCCGGTGGATGTACAGACCTTGCCGGGAGGAGGTCACAGTAGATTCGGGGTTCTCATTGGCCTGGTTTGCACCGTCAGTGGGCCATTTCCTAACACCGTGACCCTGGGGAAGATGCATCACTAGCCTCTGCTGTTGATGACTTTTAACTTGAAAAGTAACCTGAGCCTACATTTCCAGAGCCTCTGGAGCAGGCTTTTTTGTTTTAAATCCCACCAGCTTGCACCTTTCATCACTTAAGACCCAGTTTGAGTTCTTGGGTCGTATCGAGAGAACGTGAGGCCAATGAGTTAGGCTGTGTGTGTACTGATGGCTGCAGTGGGTCTCAGCAGGGGGTGGGGGTGGGGGCTTCGACTGCCTCTGGGGAATCCCGCAAAAGGCGTCTAGGGGCCTTAAATGGAATGGGCCTGACAAACACCGACTGACCGGCAGAACTGGGAGGCAGGTGTCCTGGATTCCTTAGTTGTGTGGTCTCTGGCCAGTGGCTTTCTCTGTGCCTGAGAGTATCTGTTTTGCTCAGTATTTCTTACCCAATGCCCAGTTCTGATTATGAGCTAAGAGTATTCGATAGACATCTGTTGAATGAATGAAACTCTGACTTCGTTAAGTGAACAACGTCTCGGGCTAAAACAAAGTCAACAGGGAGACATACTCCTGGGCACCCGGTTCAAGGTAAAGGCGGCTGTGCTGTGTCCATTCAAAGTGACCAGGTTCCCAAATGGCTGTGCCTGGGACGGCAAGTCCTGGAATGGGGAGGAGTCAAGACGAAGGGGCAGAGAATGACTTCGACTTGCACTTCAGTTGGGGTTCCTGATTTCCTTGCATTGGGTAGACCCAGGGCACAGTAACTGGTCTCTCTTCATTAAAGCGATCTCACTTCTCAGACCCTCTGTGCCTTTGTCTGACAAACGGAAAGACAGAACAGAAGAGATGAAAAATTATCTCCCACGATGGCTCTGATGATTAAATGGGATCACATTACACAAAGCAGGGCCATGACTCCTGGCAGGCTTTGAGAAATATTTTTTCTTTAAAACAGAAAAGTGAGTGTGTGGGGGGGGGTTAAGTTCAAGGCTTAAACTGAACTAGACTGACCTGCTCAACCCTTCCCCTTTGAAAGCCACAGCCTGGTCCCCTATAAAAATGAGAGACGTTGTGTCTCTGAACTCACAGGCGGCAACACGGGAAGTGTAAATTAACTTGCTTTGCACCCAGTGGGGTCGAAGCTGCAGAGACAGGATGACTTTACTCTCTGGGAATCTCTTGAGAACCAAGAGGAGCTTGGTCCTAGTCTGGGGGGACTTTCGGAAGGTGTCTATGGTCCAGAATGAACTTTTCGGACAAGGGAGGCGAGGAATGGGTTTTGAGAGTCGTTGACTCCTCCCACTGCTCCCATGCTTTACTCCTGAGCCAGAATGCAGGAGCCTAGGGTGTCGCTCCTCAAAACCTTCCTTGTTTTTATTTTTGAGGGTCTTGATTTGGTCCCTTCTCTTCTTGGCTTTTTATTTATTTATTAGATAGGGTCTCCTATATCTTAAGCTCTGTTAGCTCCTACACACACACACACACACACACATGCCCTCCCGGCAGGTAATCCCAGATACTGCCAGGTAACCCCTTGTTTACTTACGCAGCAGTAAAAGCAGTAAACACACTCTCCGGGAGAGAGAGCCTCTCGGTGGGCTCTACTTCTGTTACTAAAGGGCTCTCATACAGCGAGTCTCCTACACTACAAGCCTCCCACACATCGAGCCTCTCTCACGGAGAGCAGCCCACACAGTGAGCCTCTCACGCGGTGAGTCTCCCACACAGAGAGCCTCTCGGATGCTTCTTGGATCATTGAACACAATTGTATCTTAAATGTTTGGAGGGTTTCCTGTATACCTGGCTGGTTTATACACTTTACCAGCATTCATTTTCTAGTTCCTACACAGGGTGAGAATTGATGGATGAACGGGCGTGTACTGGGGATGGAGCCCTGAGTGCCTGGTTAGGCAAGTGCTCCTCCCCTTCTAAAGCAGGATCTCACTGTAGCCCCGGGGCTTCGAACTCTCCTCCGGTTTTACCCTCCCAAACTCCAGAACAATAGGTGTAGTCTATTTCTTACATTTCATTCTACAGATAAGAACAGACAGGCACCGAGGGTCCCATGACAAAGTGAATACAGCAGTTTGGCGGAGAGATCTGGCTAAATTTCTTTGCCCTTTCTGTCTCCTGTGCCATCCCCAACCCGGGCTGGATCGAAGAAGGAGGGCGGCCTGGGATGGTGGCAGTGCGGAGAGGTGGTGAGAAGCGAGGCGTGTAGTTGGTCGGTCGTCTTGGCTCTGCTGCGCCGCCCCACACCGCCAACTCTCGCCTCCGACAGACGGCCCACGGTCCCTGTACAGTCGTTCCGAGTCCCTGCTTGCTGTCCCTCCCCCACCCCGCAGGCGCTAGCCGGAGACTGCCCAGGGCCAGATCCCCCGGGCGCCGCAGAGCACCGGCCCGGGCGGCAGTCGGAGCCCACAAGGGCCCCGCGGGCGAATTAGCCTCCGGTTCGATCGCTACTTTCCGATCAGGTCAGGTTTCCCTCCGCCCTGGACGCTGCTTCCCCGGCAGCCCGGCTCCCGGGGCTACCCCAGGGGTCGAGGGTCATGGGCGCCTCCGGAGGGGCTTCCCCTCGGCCGCGCGGAGGCCCTGGACTT
Source organism: Mesocricetus auratus (assembly GCF_017639785.1). Taxonomy (NCBI): domain Eukaryota; kingdom Metazoa; phylum Chordata; class Mammalia; order Rodentia; family Cricetidae; genus Mesocricetus; species Mesocricetus auratus. The sequence continues at coordinate 112,467,385 of NW_024429184.1, read as the reverse complement.
CGGACCCCGAGAGGCCTCGGTCCTCCCTAAGAGACCCTGCTGGGGCTGGATCCCGGAGACAGCCCCCGGCCTCAGCTCAGCTGCCGTCTGGTCTGTGAAGGAAAAAGTAGACGAACACCTCACTGACTCTCATTGTCTCCTTTCTCTCTCTCCACCATCACTTAATACTGCAAGGATTTTTGATCTCTTCAAACACAAAAATTCCAGCGGTTCACCTCCGGGTAACCCAGTTTTCTGTTGGTCTTCTTTGGCCTTAGTGTTGTGTTACATTAAATTGCTGGCAGGAGGCACCGCCCCGCCATAGTTCTCCTGTCTGGTGGAATCCCATTCAGAATCTCCCCTTCCTTCTTAATCCAAGGTGTGTGTCAAGTAATCCTGCCCTGAGTGCCTCCAAATTCCTACCTCTCCTCGTGCTCGAGGCTTTGCCAGGCTGCCCACTCTCGACAGATTGAGTTGGTGTCCAGCTCTCATAAATCAGAACCATAAAAAGCTTACTTTTGTATGCACTCAATTTCTACCAAACCTAAACTAATTGCATAAATTCCTTTAGGCCACTCAGAGCTGCTCTCTGGGCTGGGATCTGATCAATTAGTCATTAGGTACTCCATTAGCTGGGGTTTAAGCTGCCTCATATAAATGTCTCCTGTCAATGTGCTTGTAATTGAATGAATAAAAAAGGTTACAGTTATTAGCCCAGAACATCAGAGTGAGGAGAGATCAGTTTTATTAAAACATGCTAAAATGTCTCGATCTAATAATAATAATAACAATAATAATACTTAACAATAATTGTAACGAAACAACAGTAGCAATTAGCAGATATTCAGACAGAAGTCAACCCAAGAATTCATGTCTATTGAAGAGACAGCCCTGGCCTGAGACACACAGCAAGCAACCTTAATGGGAGGCTGTTCTGGCTCTGACTTTTGAGTTTCCTCACCTGCAAAATGAGATAGGCAGACCATCCTCCCCACCTTCTCCCCCCTCTCTTTCCCTCCTCTCTCCCCTTCTCTCCCTTTTCCCTTCCCTTCCCTCCTCTCTTTCCCCTTTCTCCATTCCCTTTGCCCATTCCTACTCCCACCCAAGCTTCCAACTTGGTAAGTAGCTGAGGTTGACCTTGGACTTCTGATCCTGCCACCCCCACTTTCCAGATGTTGGGGCTCCAGGTGTGGGCCACCACATCTAGGCAGAATTCAGTTTTATTACATATCCTTAAAAATACGTCTTTATTGCTTTACCTCCTCTAAGTGGGCCTGTTCCTTGATGGGGAAGACACTGAGCACACAGTCGTGGAGAAACGGAAGGGCCTCTGCTGGGAGATACTCAGAACGCCCCTTGGGTTTTGATTCTCATTGCAACGACCCATCTTAGGTTGCAAGGATAGGAAACCAACCTAAAGGAGAAAAGGTTTGTGCAATTCTTGGTTGCAAAACTTTGTCCAATATTGGTTGGCCAAAACCCCAAACAGCACCTTGAATATCTCCCAGTAGAATTAAATGACAGAAATGGAATCATCTCTAGTGAAACACACCACACTACACCAGAATTGACCTAGTGAGAAAGAACCTGGGGCATTCACAGAGATCTCAGTTCCAGGCTTATTTTCTTCAGTTTGATCCGGACAAGTCTGTTGATGTCCAATGCCTGGGTTTTCCTGGGGGCTTTAACTGGAAATTAAACTAGGTAACAGTTTAATTTTTGTGAAGATTCACAAGATCCCTGAAGACCATGAAGAAAATGCTTTCTCATACAGATTTTTAAAAGATACCTTTGCAAATTCAAATGATTTGCCATTGTCTTGAAGTGGTTCAATCACAGACCTCCAGGATTCTTGTGTCCCACGAGTTAAGTCTCAAACTCTGGGGCAAAGGCTGAAGTGTCTATTTAACATATCAAAGCAGACCTGGCCAACAGGTTCTTCCAGCATCCCTCAGTCCCTACCTGTTAGGGTATGGCTGACAAGCCCCACCCTCTACCCTAAAGGAACTGAGCTTCCTTTTCCCATATAACCCAGCCATTTTGGTTACCTGCTCTGTTTGGTCTACCCTTTACCTTCCTAGCTTCTTGGTCTGGCTCCCCTCTCCCCCTCCTCACACGCCTTGTATCTACAGTAAACTTTCTCCTCCACCACACCCAGGAGCAGTCACGTCCTTCCCTTTTTTCATTTACCAGGGTAGAACTTTAGCCTTCAGGTGAGTTGTGTCTTCCCACGTGTGGCTATGTAAATACCCTAAGCACTGAAATCAGTTTAGCAGACTGGGGAGAATCTCACAGAAGGCAAAAGGAGGAGGTAGCTGGACAGAGAGTCAATTGTCAGAAAAGGCTCCGAATGCAAAGTGAGTTTTCAGGGCAGAAGTCAGCCAGCCTTCTAAGCCACAGAAGCGGGCAAGGCCTCATGCTCTGGCATTGTCAGAGCTTGCGTGGAGATTTCAAACTGGCAATGCCCTTGCTCTGGCCCTCTCCTAAAACCAGAGGGCTGGGTGGTGGGGGTGGGGGTGTCTCTGAAGCAGCCCACGTGCCATTGTGCTCTGTGTATATGACTTGGTGTATTTCACTTTCTGACATGTATTTTGGCTTCTTTTTTTTCCCCTTTGTTTTTTCTTCTTTTCCTTAGAGCATAGTGGTATAATCAAAATTAGGCTGTTGGGCCTCTAATCCCACTACTTGAGAAGATGAGGCAGGGGGATTGTTTCAGGCCAAGAATGGAATACCATCTTTAAAATTAAAATTAAAAACGTGGTTTTAAAAAGTTTTATTTTTTGTTTTTTGTGTGTATTATGTATGTGCGTGTGCATTATGTATATGTGTGTGTGTGTGTGTGTGTGTGTGTGTGTACGTATGTGAATGTGAGTGCAGAGGTGTTGAATCCCCTTGGAGTTGGAGTGACAGGCAATTGTGAGTTGCCTGACATGGGTGCTGGGAGCTGAACTTAAGTCCTCTAGAAGAGCAACAAGAACTCTTAGGCACTGAACCATCTCCATATCCCCCAAACCACATTATTCTTTTCCTCTTTTTATCAAATATAAGTTTTTTTTACATAATATATCCTGATTTGGGTTTCTCCTCCCTCCCCTCCTCTCTGCCCCTCCCCTCCTACCCTCTACTCCTCCCTGCCCCTCCCCTCCTACCCTCTCATCTGGATCTATTGTCTACAGACTTTTATGAGATGATGATGATAAAGTAAAATATAATAAGATAAAACAAAAGCCCACACATCAGAATTGAACAAACCAAATCAATGGGAGAAAAAGAACCCAAAAGAAGGCACAAGAAATATATATATATATTTTTTTAAAGATTTATTTATTATGAATACAACATCCTGCTTCCATGTATGTCTGCATGCCAGAAGAGGGCACCAGATCTCATTGTAGATGGTTGTGAGCCACCATGTGGTTGCTGGGAATTGAACTCAGGACCCCTGGAAGAGCAATCAGTGCTTTTAACCTCTGAGCCATCTCTCCAGCCCAAGGCACAAGAAATATAGACCCACTTGTTCACACACTCAGGAGTCCTGTAAAATGTCAAACTGGAAGTCACAATGTATTTGCAAAGAACCTGTAGGCTAAAAAGAGTGAAGAGAAATATGTAACTAAAATTTTTAAAAGATAAAATTAAACTGGGCAGTGGTGGTACACTCCTTTAATCCCAGTACTCCGGAGGCAGAGGCAGGTGGATCTCTGTGAGTTTGAGACCAGCCTGGTCTACGAAGTGAGTTACAGGACAGCATCCAAAGCCACAGAGAAAACCTGTCTTGAGAAAAAAAAATTTTAAAGATAAAATTAAAGGAAGACAAGGAACCTTCAAAGATGCCATTGAGTTCTCTTTCTGTGGGATTTCTACTGTTGGGCATGCAGCCTACCCTTAAGTTATTGGTTGCCCCACTGAGACTTCCTTGGAGGAAACTAAATTGTCATTTACAAGTAGTCAGACCACATTCTTTAAACAACAACAACAACAAAAACCTAACAATATGAAAGAAATGGCTACCAAGCGTCCCATGTTCTGGGTTTCTAGTTTTTAGACTTCTGGGACCATGTGGTAAAGACACGACCTACTCACCTCTTTCCCTCCCCCCCTCCCTTCCCTGGATGCTGAGTGTATGAATGTATATTACCACATCTGTTCAGGTGTCCTTGAAGGCCATAAGGGACTGTTATATCCTCTGGAGTCATGGATGGTTGTGAGCCACACAATGTGAATGCTGGGCATTAGATCTAGGTCTTCTCAAGAGCAGCAAGTGCTCTGTCTCCTCACCCCCATGTGTCTCATTTTGTAAAAAATGCTTACATCATTGTGAAAGTCATTCTCCTGTTGTAATCACCTCATTGAAGTCCACCAGATGCCATCACTTTGGGATTAATGCTTCAGCTTAAAAATTGAGATGGGCACCATACTCAGCTTGTAGCTTGTAGCCTGTTGTGTGCCAATAAAGTGAGCTGATATGGCATCCTATACACTAATATTTGGTCCACAAGAACAAAATATTAACTAGCGTAACCTTTTTGTTTTAAGGCAAAAATTAGACCCAAACACACATTAGTTGATACCATCCTCTCAGGAGCAGCAGGTAATGGATTCCAGACACCTTGACGATGTTGAAATTTGCAGGTACCATGTCACTTATTTAAAATCAAATAGTATTTATGTGAATCTGCATACATCATCACTTGTACTGTACGTTATCTCTTGATGACATATAATCCATAGTGCAGTGTAAGTGCTATGCAAATAGTCATTGCATTGCTGTTCTACTTTGCTTTTTGTGGTTATGATAAATACCATGTCCTGAAACTACTTGGGGAGGAAAGGGTTTATTCCATCTTATACTTCCAAGTAGCACACTGAGGAAAATCAGGGCAGGAACTCACTCAAGGCAGGAACTCAAGGTAGGACCTCAAGGCAGGAGAACTCAAGGTAGGAACTCAAGGCAGGAGAACTCAAGGTAGGAACTCAAGGCAGGAACTTGGATGCAGGATCTGAAGCAGAGACCACAGAGGGATGCTATTTACTGCCTTGCTCTCCATGACCCATGTTCTGATCCAGTCCAGATTCACCTGCCTAGGCATGGTACCTCCCACAGTGTGCTGAGCCTGACTGCCCCAATCATCAATGAACACAATTTCCTGCAGACAGAGCCATAAGCCAATCTAGACTGGGAAATCCCACAATTGAGACTCCCTTTTCCAAGCTCACTCAAGTTTGTTTCAAATTTACCATAAAAAGTAACCAGACCAATTACATCCTCAAAAAAAATCTTGTATATTTGTGGTGTACACATGTGGGTTCAAGCGTGGTGTATGCATGTGAGTTCAGGCGTGGTGTACGCATGCGGGTTCAAGCGTGAGAGTGCACAGATGACTGCAGGCATGCATCTTCTTTCATCATTTCCCCCTTTCTTCACAGTTTCCTGCTAAACCCGGAGTTTGCTGATTCAGCTAGTCTAGCTTACCAGCTTGCCTAGGGATCCCTTGTCTCTGCCTCCTGAGCACTGGGATTGCAGATGGGCTACCACACCCACTGGTTTTTAAGTGGGTTCTGGGGATCCTGGTCCTCATGATTGCATGGTAATTGGATAAAGCTCTTACCATGCAATCACGAGGACCAGGATCCCCAGCCTGTATTCTTCAGAGAAAATAAAAGGACAAGATATGTGAACATCAAGTTCAAATACACCATTTTCTTGTTTGTATCTGTGGATTTAAGCCCCATAAACATGGGGAATCTATTGATTGTGTTAAAACAAAACAAAAACCCAACAACAACCAACCAACCAACCAAACACACAAACAAGAGACAACCTCTTAGTGATCACTTTGGAAGACTAGATATTAACAAATATTTGAAACCATGTCAGTTTACGAGCTGTTCTATCTTCCTGGGGTTTTCTGGGCTCTGTGGGAGAAAATAGACAATGCTTTCAAAGGTGAGATCAGAAGGGTTTTATGGGAAATTTTTGAAGGCTTACTTTTGTTCAGTGGGGTGTAGCTATATAGGAAATGAAAGTCACACAGAGAAAAGATTTCAGCTCCCGAGTGGAAGAAAGTCCCGGCAGCCATCAAGGCTAGGCTGAGCTATGACCGCCATCAGAGCGGAGCACTGCAGTAGAGAACCCAGTGAGTTCCAGGATGTGTGGGGAAGATGTTAGTATTAGCTGTATGGCTGGATGAGATGGTGTCTGTTGACCTGAGTGAGAGCTGAGGCTGCAGTATTTTCAACAGATTATTCCCAGCTTCTTCAGGTGATAGGGTGAAAGTATTGTCAAATCAGAAGCATGACCAGCTTTCTCAAATATTGAGGAACAGTAGGTATTAGTTAAGTATTGTTAATCATTGCACTTGCCTTTGGAATATCAAAGTACTACCGATTAGACTTGGTTCTCTAGTAATTTAGTGGATTAGAAATCCCCTGAATACTTGCCTGTTGGTAGTGTTACTACAGGAAGCCATGGAGTTGTTATTAAAAAGACTGTGAAGAGGGCACTGAATTGGGTGCCTTTCTTGCTTATTGGTATGACATTTTTTTCTCCTTTACGGGAAAAGAAAAGAAGAGAGAGAGAAAAAAAAGGAGACAGGCTTGGTGGTTCAGATCTATAAACCAGCTATGTGGGGACCTAAGGCAGGAGGATCAAAAATTTAAGACTTCTCTGGCCTGGAGTATGAGCTCGAAGACAGCCTGGACAGCTTCCTGAGATCCTGTCTCAAAATAAATTGTAAAAGAATGAAATCTGGAAGACAGCCAGGTGGTTGAGCATTTGTCTAGCATGGGAAAGGCATTGGGTGCAATTCCAGGCACTCCCCCACCCCAGTTTTGAAGGTATTCCTTCAGTCTCCATAGTTCTTCCCATTTATTTATTTAAATAGATTTGTTTGTTTGTTTTTGAGACGTCTCACTGTGTAGTCCTGGCTGGTCTGGAATTTGCCATGTGGACAAGACTGGACTCCAGAGAGCCACCTGCCTCTGCTTCCCTGGTGCTGAGATTAAAGGTGTGCACCACTGTGCCCAGCCCTCTTTTTTCCTGATCAGATTTGATGCTTGGAAAGGCTGGTACCAGTTGCATGTTCATTTGGACCCTGGGAGTATTCTAGAGGCATTGTCCATGTGGAAAACAAATAGAAACACAAAAATTCAGTCATAGAACGGACAAAGGCACATCAGCTGGGGATTAATAATATTTATCTCATGTCTACTCAAATAGGGATTTTCAGGTGCCTCCAGCAGGGTCTTGAATGGTGAGTGCTGCCAGCTGGTGGAATCAAAGCAGAAAACCTTGCTGCAGGTGCTGCATGCTTAGCGTGACTTTTCAAAATAAAAGCTATCAGAAACACCACCATAGACAGGTGCTAGGTCTTGCCCAGGGTCATAGTGTTAGGAAATGGCCCACTGACAACACAAACAAGGGCAGTGAGAACCCCGAATCTGAGTCTGCTGTCACCTTCACCTCCTCCCAAGGTGGAGGCCGCTGCGCTACCCTGAGGAAACCATATCTTCTTGGCTTCCTGAATGTTATCTTCCAACCCTTTTATTGAGTGTACTCTAACATTTAAAGTTTTTTTAAAAAAGAAAATCTTTTGCTCTTTGTATTAAAGAAGGAAATTTGTGGGGCTAGAGAGATGGCTTAGTAGTTAAGAGCACATATTCTTATAGAGGACCCGAGTTTAAGTCCCAGCACCTACAAAGCGGCTCACAATTTATAACTAACTCCCATTCTAGGGCTTCTGATGCCCTTTTCTGACCTCCCCCCATGGGCACAGGTATACTTGCAGTACACACATAATCATGCAAGCAAAACACTCATGCACATAAAATAAACAATCAATCAATGAAAATAATTTTAACAGTTGCAGGGGAAGTTACAGTAAAATAACAGGAGGAAGAGAGAGACGGGGCTGATGAGTTGGCTCAGTGATTAAGAGCCACTTGTTCTTGCAAAGGACCTGCATTTGATTCCCACCATCCACACAGAGGTTCACAACCTCCTCAGGAACCAGGCAAGCGCGAGATGCACAGAAATGCATGCAGGCAAAACACTCATGCAACAAAATAATAAGAAACATTGGTGTTTTACCTGCAGGCGTGTCTATACCAGGGCTTTGGATCCCCCTGGAACAGGAGTTGTCTATACCAGGGCTTTGGAGCCCCCGGAACAGGAGTTGCAGACAGTTGTGAGCTCTGTGTGAGTGCTGGGAATTGAACCCTGGTCCTCTGGAAGAGCTGTCGTTATTCTTAACCGTTGAGCCATCTCTCCAGCTCGGTAATAACATAAATCTTAAAAAAATATTTTAAAATGTTTTTAATTCCTGCATCTAGGAAGCAAAAACAGGTGGATCTCTATGAGTTCAAGGCCGGCCTGGCTTATATAGCTTCATAGCAAGTTCCAGGGCACAGGGCAACTAGGACTATACAGTGAGAACTGTCTCAACAACACCTTTTTTTCTTACATGGATGCCATCCTTTTAGTTACATGTCTAAGATTATTACCAGCTTCTTTCAAATGTCTTTTTTTCCATCTCTGCCCTTGTGTTAAAAAACATTGAATTAAATGAGAAAAAAAATCTTTGTTATTGCTAGGTATGGTGACACACACTAGTAATCCCAGAATGTGGAGAAGGATTGGGAACTTGAAGTTAGCCTAGACTACATAGTAAAGCCCTGTCTAAAGGGAAGAGTCTTTGTTTTGTGCTCTTCTTTCTTTGTTTTTCTACTTGCAGTGGTTCTCAACCTTCCTAATGCTGCGACCCTTTAGTACAGTCATGTTGCAGTGACTCCCAGCCACAAAATCATCTTTGTTGCTACATTATAACTAATTTTGCTGCTGTTCTGAACCAAAATTTTTGGAGATAGAGGTTTTTCTAAAGGGGTCACGGCCCACATATTGGGAATCACTTTACTGTTTGCTTGGTTCTCCAAGCATGAGCTTATTTCAAGCTTAGGGTTTGGGAGACAGTGGAGCTGACGCTTTCAGACTGACACTGCAGCTGTAAGTCTGCAGAGTCAGGACAGGACCAGAGGGCTGAGGAGGGTGGGGGGCACACTAGATGCTCTTTGTATCCCTCGAAACTGTGTGGGTAGGCATGTCCCTCGTGTTCTCATCCTTGCTAGGTCTACAGCTTGTATCAAATTCTTGGAGGCCTCCGTAACCGCCCCCACATCTGAGAGCCGCTTCTCAAGGGGCCATGTGTACTGCCGCCTGTTAGTAGGTGGAGGTGCTGGTAACAGGGTTGAAACAAACCTTGGTAGCAAAGTCAATTGCAGTGATTTCACCAGGTACTGTTATAGCTCTTATTTAGCTTCAAAGAAATTTCGTTTCCTTAAGGACAGTGCACACCCATGTTGAAATTTGAGGTGGAAAATAACTGATGAAACTTGTAACAGACTCACAGTAACAAACTCAGTCACCAGAGGCCGAGGCAATGAGAAAAGCCAGGGCTGTACCTTGAACAAGAGAGTAGCGCTACCTGGCTTAAAGCTGACAGGTTTCCCAGCACCCAGCTACTACGATTGCTGTGTGTGGGGAAGCAGTGTGAGCAGGTCTTCTCATTTCACAGAAAAGACAGAAATCGAGATTTCTAAAATATGATATCTCTTCTTGTCCCTTACCATTAAATATCGCCTCTTGTTTCTTACCCTAAAATAAATCAAGATATAAAATAACCTGGGATAAACCGAACATATCTATGGGCCAGACTTAGCTCACAAATCAGTAACAGGTAATACCTGATGTAAGTAAGCCCTTCTTTTCCTTTGGCTTGTTGGAATGAGGATGCTTCAAATGCTATCCTTGCCTAGTATAGAAAGTTCTAGACTAGCTTTTGGTTCTCTGGAACTGTCTTATATTTGTGTGTGTGTGTGTGTGTGTGTGTGTGTGTGTGCGTGTGCGAGTGTGTGTGCACGAGAGAGAGAGAGAGAGAGAGAGAGAGAGAGAGAGAGAGAGAGAGAGAGAGAGAGGAGAGTTTTTAGTGTGTAGTAGATTCTAATGACATAAAATGAAGAGAGAGTGCTGGCTTCAGTCCTCCTAGATGTACACTCAGAATTTTCTGGGAGAGTTATAAAAGGTATGATGGAGTAGAAAGGGAGGAACAACAGTGCTAAACAGATTTAAAGGATTCTAGAAAGGTCTAGCATTGTCACATAAAAAATTCTGCATTCTAAGATTATAGAAATGTTCTTTTGTTTCCCCCAGAGAGTTCTCATGGTGTAGCCCAGGCTGTCCCAGAATATTTAATCATCTTGTCTCAGTATCTCAAGTGCTGGGATTACAGGACCAGGAATGCTCCTTATTGTCACCGTTCTGACATGGTGCTCACATCCACGTTTGGATGTTGAGTGTTTACTATGTGGCCAGTGCAACCAAGAAACTAGTTTTCGGTTGCATTTCATTTGACTTAAATTTGAAAGTCACAATAACGGGTAGTTACCATATTGGGAAGTGTAGAGTGTGTCTCCCCTGCCCACATCATAGGAGGTATATGAGAGTGAGGTAGGGGGCATAGAACAGCTTATCTATTCTGCAGCTACATCCTGGGGTCTACACTCATACATGTGCACACTTTCCTCAGATTTCCATGATTTCTCCGAGGCTGCCGCTTGAGAGTGAGTGTGTTGTGCATTTGTTTAGGCAGAGTCTGCTGTAGCCCGGTCTGGCCATGCATTCGCTGTGTAACTGATGCTGTCCTCAAACTTGTGATCCTCCTGCCTGCACCTCCCAAGTGCTGGGATTATAGTTGAGAGCCCCCATAGCTGGCTGAGAACAAGTTTTGAAAGGGAGTGAGTTTAAAGAAACATTCTCACTAATCATTTTTGGCAAATGCATTCAGTTAGTATGTGAATGGCATATGCATATAGCAAACGAAATGGCTGCTATTTTGGGACTATCAGCTCTACAGATAGCTCCCAAGTTATGGTCACCACACCACTGGTGGTTCAGCTACCAGTGTGCCACAGACAGATAAGACAGGGAAACTTTCAAGGCAGTTCCATTTGTGTTGTTTTTTGTTTTGATTCAAGAACTTGGAATTTTGTAGTCTTACAAATTAGAACAAGAAAGAGATATAGAATGTCACACTCTTCAGAACCTTTTGACCTAAGCATGACCCTTTCTCGCCTTTCTCTCAGCAGCCACCGTTGCTTTGAGGAGTCTGGTGTTTCTCAGGTCCAGGCTGCTCAGAGCCCATTATCACAGGTTTCAATACGCGTCCCATCTGTGGTGAGACAGGTGCCTGCCCATAGCAGAAACACTGGCATATGGTGTGCTTGCCCGTAATCTTCATCCTAAAATTGATGGGTCCATGGACAGCAGTTTGCTGACCCCTAGTGTAGACGCCTCCCATGGGTCATCACATCCTTTAATGAGTCATTTTGATCCTGGATCTTTCTGTCTTAGGTGGTTCGAAGCTCTTCAGCGGTTCTAGAAGGTTCCTTGAGGGCTGTTTGCCTGCTGCTCTCCAAGAAGGATCTACACACATGGGAGACTTTGAGCAGGACCTCAGCCCTGGCCAAGGAGGATGTCGATTTTATTCCTTCTGTTTCTTCACTTTAAAGAACAGCACTGACAACACCCCCCCCCCCAACCTGGAACAAAGTAGGTGAGACCAAAAGGAAAACCTTCGAACATAAAACGGAGCTCCAGCCCACAGAGCCCTCCTCTGGCAAGCTGCATGCTTCAGAGTGCAGAAAGCCCCTCAAAACACGGTGCTGGCTTACACTGAAGATCAGGGTAGAATCTGGCAAAGTTGGGGTGATGGAGAAGTATGCTTCGCAGACCAGCCAACCTGGTGTTTGGAAAGCTGAAAAACTGAGTCAAACTTTATCAAAATCCCCATCTCTGACCGCTGCTGGTCTCAGCCTAGAGGGGAGCAGAGCTGTTCCTGGGACACCTTGCTTGTGATGACACGGTGCCTCAGTGGAACCCAGCCAGAAGCCAGTGTGGGGAGCTACAGGAGCCAGGAAAGCAGAGGTGACTCTCTGCTTGGTTAGATACAGCTGAGAAAGGTCCCTCCCCAGCCCCCTAGGACTATGGCAGAGGGGAGGGTAGGCGTGGGGGGGGTACAGGATGCCTGGTTTGTTCCCATGACAACTTGAAAGTGAGGATGAGGAAAGAGGAGTAGCCTGGGGTGCGACTGCCCGCTGGGCCACTTAACAGTGAGGCATCCCTGGGCCTCACCATAGCTGTCTGCGAAATGGGGGTGGGGTGGGAAGAGTAACTTAGAGTCACAGAGGTCCTCCTGTCTGGTCCCTGTGCAGATTTGACTGTAGACATTGAAGGTCCCTGTGCCCAGGCTTGCATTTTAACTGGGGCTGGTGGAGACTAGACAGTAACTACTAGGGGCGGAGGGAGGTCCAGCTGAGTAACGTAAGAAGACAGGCGGCGTGGGATGAGAGACACAACGGTCAGTAGAAAGGAAAAGGCTGTCTGTGGAAGAGGCATTTTAGTGGATGCAAAGCACTAAAGGGATAAGCCTTTACTGAGTCCTTGTGAGCAAAGCAGCCACCTACCATTAAGCGCAGGGCCTCATTTGGGGCCAGCACTAATATAAAGAGCTGTGGTGGAGAGGAAGGTGTGTCAACCAAGGACTCACAGGTTGGGAGGGGTCAAGTAGGAACTCTAGATAAGATAAAGCACCAAATCCATAGCTCCTTAAATTAAAAAAAGATGCAATATATCATCATATATTCGTTACTGTTTCTATTAGTTTATAAAATTAATCTATTTTGTGTGTATAAGTGGTATGCCAGTGTACCACTTGTTTGGTTGTTGCCTTTGGAGGTTAGAAGAGAGTATAAGATCCCCTGGAGCTGGAGCTGTGATATGGACAGTTGTGAGCTGCCATGTGGGTGCTAGGAATTGAACCCAGGTCCTCTGAAAGAGCAGCCAGTGCTCTTAACCGCTGAGGTATCTCTCCAGGCCATATGTTAGTTTTTACTGTGGTGTGTTTACGGGTGATTTTTTTTTGAGGTGTGTGTGCTGTGTGTAGGGATCAGAGGACGACTGTGTGAGTCAGTGATCTCCCTCACCTTTGCGTGGGTTGATTTTTGTTTGTTTGTTTGTTTGTTTGTTTTTGCTCAGATCTGCACCAAGTGGTTTACTTTATTTGCTGGGCCACCTCCCAGAGACTCTGGCTTCCTCCTTCACATCCAGTTTACCTCACAAGCTGTACTGAACCTTAAATAAGAATCCCCGTGCCAGCCGAGCCCACACACAACAGCAACTTAGAAAGTGCAGGGGTCAGCCCTGTCCTCGGCTGTGCTCCCCAATAACTGACCCTTCCGGGGTGGCTTCCCTAGGGCCCCCTGGGTAAGGCCCTAGAGAGCATTCCGCTGGATCCTGGATCCTGCAGAATCCTGCCCTGTAAGGAGCTGATGACACGCATGCGTGTGAAGAAGCCCTTCAGCAGCGACCCCACCCCTTTCTCCCTCCCGGGCCGTGGGCGTGGAAATAGGGGTCCGCAGGGAGTGAGTAGGAGGGTCTTAATCCCAGTCTGGACTTCCAGGATAGCTCAGCAGGGACCAAAAGCGATCCCAGCAGCGAGGTGTCCTAGGCGGGCGTTTGACCCTGCGGGCCCCTCTTTCCTTTCTGGCATGCTCCCCAGGATCCTGCCACGCGCTTCTCCCCAGAACCGGTTCCTTGGAGATGAAAGCCAAGAAAACGCAACAAGCCATCGGCGGCGCTACCTCGATTGATTTTTACACAAAATTTGCCTTCATGCACGAAGGATGGAAAAATGATCCCATAAATAATGGATAAGAAAAACAAATGCAGGGAAGAAATCAATAGTCACACACTTGATACTGCAAGGAGCTGGGGGAGGAAAATAAGGAGCCTGTTCCAGCCAAACGGCACCTCAGGGAACCCCTTCTAGCACTTCCTGCTGGGGCGGGAGAGGCCCGGCTTGCCCTGGGGACCTCTGCTGCCAGAGTCGGAGGTCCCTGGGAAGAGGAGACAGAGAGTTGAACCCACAGACGTTTTGGCTTCCGAGGGTCTTAGGGAGGTCTCGGTTTTTTGCTTGTTTGTTTTTGACTCTTGGTCCGCCGTAGGTCAACGGGACCATCTGTGCCTTCAGGGATGCCCTGATTGCCAGCCCTCGTTCCTTGTCTGAGCTGTCTTTGACCTCAGTTTAACAGCTTCCCAGAGCTGCCAAAATAACTTCCAAGCTTTTCCGCGGCTCTGTGCGGCTCTGTTTCTGCGGAAGCTCAGCCGTCTGCCCACGCTCGCTCCCTCCCTCGCTATGAGCAACAGCAGCACGGTGAGCACAGCAGTGAGGTCCTGAGACAGGAGTCTGGATCCCGGTTCTCGGTTACTCAGGATACACACAAACCCAGAGCCTGGTGGGCGAGACCCATGACTGGGTGTGTAGGAAATTCTGGACATTTCACAGAGCAAACAGTCTAGATACACTAGGTAAAAATTACCCACAAATAACACCAGAATGCACACTTTCTCTGTCTGCAGTCACTTTCAGTCTGGACACATGCAGTAACCCCCTCCTCGGCCTTGGCCTTTATGCGACTCTTGCTTGTTGTTCTCTCTCTGTCTCTCTGTCTCTCTGTCTCTCTGTCTCTGTCTCTCTCTCTCTCTCTCCCTCTCCCTCTCTCCCTCCCTCCCTTCTTCTCTATGTCTGTTACATCACAGACATCTTGATCCCATTCATTTCCCTATCCCTTCACATTTGCCCTCCTCCCTTTGTACTCCCCCCCCCCGCAATAAGACAAAATTTAAGAAAAAAAGTGGAAATTTAAAATCTCATTATGGAAGCTGCAGTGTTTCACAGTGAGCCTTAGAGTAAACCCTTTTATCCATATATCTTTACTTGCAAGTGTTTACTGCAAAGAGTCATTGGTCTCACCCAAGGCCTCTGGTTTCCACTCCACAGTGGATGCTGGGCCCCCACCAGGACTCTTCCTGCTGTATGTGATGGAGATCCTGCAGCTTTGGGTCTGCGGGTCAGGCCCTTCACATGCTCTGGCAGATCACAGATGGGTGGATATTGGGGCGGGCCAAGTCACAACCCTGGGTCTGGGCCTGGGCAGTTGTAGGGTTGGTCTGCCAGATGAGAAATGGGGACAGCTCTCCCACTCTTATGACCACAGGGCTGGCTCTCCCACCTGCCCCAGGTATTGATGTGGGGGCGACTCTCCCCAGCCCATGTTGCCACAAGACAGCTGGGTAATGGGGACAGCTCTACCATGCTCACATTTTTGGGGCTGACTCACCTACATCTGTGCTAACAAGGCTGGTTCTGTTGAGCTGCCCTGGTGAGGTTCAGGGCCTGCTCTCCCGAGTGTTGCAGCTGGTGGAGCTTGCTGTTTTCTAGAGTCCCCTCTTTATTGGAAAACACGTCTAATTATGTCCTGTGCACACAGTGATATGCAACCAGAGTCCTTCCTTCTATTCCCATCAGTACAAACACCCTTCTGAAGACATTTTTATTAATAACAAGCATGTGTGTTTGTTTACATGCATTTGTATGTGCATAAATACATCTATGTATGTATGTCTTCATGTGTCCTTTCCTAGATGGCAGTGAATTATATATTATTTTATACTTTTCTTATCATACACAGTATAATTTGGAATTTATTCCCTGCCTGTATGTCAATTTTTGTTTTCTGTCATGGAACTCGCTCTGTGGACCAGGCTGGCCTAGAATTCACAGAGATCCACCTGCCTCTGCCTCCTGAGTGCTGGGATTAAAGGCTGTATATCACCACCACCAGGCATTTTTCCATTTATTCTACTCTGTGAATGTTCTATAATTTACTTAGACAATCCCCATTGATGACATTGAACTTTTTCCTAGTCTTTTGCCCTTGAAGGCAATGCTGGGATAAGGAGCCTCACACATTAGACTATTTCCCAGCACATCAACAGGTTCCTACATGTGTGTTGCCAGGATAAAGGGGATACACACTTTTTACCTTTTGATGAATGTCATCAGCTTGTGCTTCATAAAGAGTGTACCCACCTGCCCTGTGGGAGAGCACCTGCTCGTCTCTGCCCTTGAAACACGCTTAGGAAGTCTCTAGTGTGCCTCTCTTGCCAGCCTCCCTCTCCTCAGCACGAGCGCTCTGCTCCAAGTCCTAAAGAGTGCCTTCATCCCCCATTCCTTGCCTGTTGTGATTCACACGCTCTTCCTCTGTCTGGCAGAGCTCCGTCCATCCTCCAGAAAGCCCTTGCCCAAATGCCAGCGTGTCTGTGACACTGCCCAGTGCCGTCTAAGCAGAGTCCGTCTATAGGTCTGCTCTCTACCCCCACCCCCACCCCAGCATTCTGTATCGAATGTTGCCATAGTGCTCACCACAATTGTCTTTGTCTACAGGCTTACACCCTGCTCTCTACGTACCCAGGGAGAGCCGTAAGCACTGAATTAGTATCCATTGGACAGATGTGCAAGGTTCTATGCTAAACACTGCTGGGAGAGCCATGCTGTACAAAGGCTGACTCCAGGCCCTCGAAGAACTTCCATAGATTTCTGGAACTCCAGCTCTCTAAATGAAGATTCCTATTAGTAATTTCCATAGCTGTCATATTGAGACCGGACATATACTGTCCATAGAACTGGGAGAATGCATTTGTATTCAAGAAAGGGAAGGTTTGTTTATCACCCACCCCCATCCCCGTGTGCGTGCGTGTGTGTGTGTGTGTGTGTGTGTGTGTGTGTGTAGGTGGGTTGTCGCTAACCCTCGAAGTGCTGGGGTTATAGGTGTCTTGCTGTGCTGCCACACCTGGCTTTTTAAATGTGAGTGCTGGGGTCTCAGCTCAGGTTCTAGCACTGCTCCTGCTTGCCCCCCCATCTCCCCAGCTCCCGTCTTGCCTTACCCCATTCTTAAAAGTTTTCTTCCTTTTGTGGTGCTGGGGACTAAATCCAGGGTCCTAAGACACGCTGAGCAAGTGCTCGGCCCGAGTCACACAGTGCCAAACCCATCCGTCCCTCTCCCCTCTCCCAGTCTCTCCCTTTTCTCCTGCTCTGTCCCTTCCTTTCTGGAACAGGTGTGGTAAATTGGCTTTGCTAGGTTAAGCAGGGAACACCAAACCACGATGCAAGGCAAGAACATGGGCAGCTCTGCCTCTCAGGAGACACGCTGCACCGTGAGTTTGAATCAGATGGCCAGGGGCCAGGAAAGAGCGGTGCTGAGTTCAAGAGCTCACACAAGGTAAAGCTATAGGAAGCAGAAAAGACTGCACAGAGAAGGGAGTGAATGCAGAAAAGTTAAGTGTGTGCTTGCCAGGACCAATCACGTAACCGAAGGAGGTGTCAGTTTCCTGTCCTCTCAACAACCTGATTTGAAACCCCAAACCTATCAGAAAGCTTGATCCTTAATGTGGATTATTGTTTTATAAATTATTAAGGAGAGCAATATCTCTCCATTTACTGAATGTCATAACAAAAGAGATAGGAGGGAAACCAAGACATTGTCTACCCAAAGAGCCCAGCATTTGGACAGTGTAAAGTCACTAAATAATTCAGCAGCTATTTGAAAGTATAGTGTTTTGTAATTTCGACAGAACCATCTTTGTCTGGCTCTATGTAGTGCAGAATTTTAAAAAGATGCTTGCCTCCATGAAGACCTGTTTCCAGGAGAAATGGGAGTTGGGGGAACAACAGTCAGGAGGAAGAAGATTGTCTAATTAGAGAGCCATGCGCTTGCTCTGATTTTAAATTTTCATGAGACTGTGAGGTCTAACCATTTTCAAGTAATATCTTTGATTTCTTTCTCTGTCTGCTATCTGAGAATACCTATCCATGCCTTCTTTTCTTATTCCTCCTCCCGTTAACACCCATGGAAGGGGACCCATGTGTATGAGGACTCCAGCATACCATCCAGAAGGATGAGATAATAAATGCAGTCACCGCAAACCATTGTGGTGAAGCCGATCATGTCCTGCCCTGGCTTACTCCACGGCGTCAGAATTATCTGCTTAATGTTACCTAGAAGAGAGCATGAGGCAAAACCAAGGAGGACTGACCTGAAAGGAAGCCATCATTCATCATTTTTGGTTTGCTTATTTCTAGATGATCTTACTAGAGAGGATTTATGTAGCTGACCGCAGTACATAAAACTAAAATAAAGCACTCTGAGTATTACTGGAAGCCAGTAGAGCAGTGGTTCCCAACCTCCCTAATGCTGTGACCTTTTAATACAGTTCCTCATGTTGTGGTGACCCCCAGCCATAAAATTATTTTTGTTGCTACTTTATAACTGCAATTTTACTACTGTTATGAATCATAATGTAAATATCTGTGTTTTCCAATAGTCTTAGATGACCCCTGTGAAGGATCATTTGACCCCCAAAATGGTCATAACCTATAGGTTGAGGACCACTGTAGTGGTGTATTATAGATGGGAGAACATGTAGGATTGTATCTAGGCCCTACCAATCATTGCTATGTGAACTGGGCCAGAAAACAATCTGTGTGCTTCTGTGTCCTGATCTTTAAGATGAGTATAATAATTGTGCTTACCTACAGAGTTGTCATGACTAGGTAAAATGAGAGAACACTTCCTGACATATGTTTAATATGTGTCAGCAATTTCTATTTCTATGCCCTCAGACCCTTTGAACTGAAGACTTAGGGTAGTTAGGTAGCTAATTCTAGAAACAAGAGTTCTGCATTTAATGTGGTTATTGAGTAAGAGAAAGCATTCTGCAAGTACTTATTGGCAAGCCAAACTCCTGTGGATGAGTTATGTGCAGGGCCTCCCGGAGGTCCCGGCATGGATGCAAACCAATTAAGTTAAGCACTTACCGCAATCACAAGTGCAACTCATAGGTTGAAAAGTGGGGAGAGAGTACACGTGAAGTTGGCTTTGCTTTGCCAAATGTATTAGAAATGTTGTCCATGAATTCTCCCCTCTAGTCCTTCTAAATTCTGGAGCACTTTTTGACTAATGAAGTCCAGAAACCTGTTAGCTGTGCAACCTTTACTGAGGTTCTCTGTAGCTCTCGTTTCTTCATTTGTAAAAAAAAAGAAAATAGCTTCAGTGCTAGAAACAGAAGTCACTCCAGTAACTCTGAAGCACAAGGGATTATTTAACGTTAAGAATTAGGTAACTGTAAAATGACTGGAAAGGTTGAGATGTGGGCTTTCAATTAGGCATTTGGAATAATTCATAAAGTACTGTACAGTTAGGGAAGCAACTACCATTGCCACAGCAGAGACAGTAAGAAATTAGCAACTTGTAACTGGGGGAATTGAGGGCTCTAGAACATGTCATTTTGGCTATCATTTGTCTCCATTGCTTCTAAAGTCATCTGGTTACAGGACCACTGAAATCTCAAGACACTAGCAGTACGTTTGGGAGTGCCGATGAAACACTAGTCTCTCTAGGCTTACTCTTGCCAGATGAAAACAGAAAGCTACATTTCCATTCACTTCTGCCTTTGGGATTTACCAGGGTATTTCTACTTCATAGACTTTATCAATTGCACATGCAGACCTTAGCTCCAAGGGAGTCCTGGAATGAATCACCTTTCTCATCTTTGGAAAAAAGAAAGGTGCTTAAAAGAAAAGTATGTACCCACTTACTATATCCATTCCAGAAAGTAAAGGCTGTAGTCACCTTATATAGTTACTGTCAAGTAAAATAATGAATGTTTGAACACTAGCAAAAAGTGTGTAAACAATAAATTCGTTATTTTTGTCACTATAAATAAAATGTGAGTCAATGTGTCAGTTTCTAAGAATCCCTAAGGAGAATAATTTTTCAGTTGATAGCTGACTCTGCTGCTAAATATAGGAGAATTCCCAGCCTGCCTCAGGGTCCCCAAGGGTCTAAGTGGCTCTGTTTTTACCTGAGATGATGCTTAGGTACCTATTTAAAAGATGTTAGTCTGTGTGCCTCAGGGAACCTTTGTAGGCCTTTCCTCTTCTTTTTTACATGAAACCTCCAGCCCTTCGTCTTGGGCCCTACCATCTTCCAGGTCAACTGTCTGAGTCTTTACCTGACCTCTTCATAGTGACAGTTGAGAAGAAACAACTTGCTTAGCTTGATCTCGGTTTCATATCCTTTCTGTTCCCACCTGGCCTGGGAAATCTACACCAGAAGTGGAGGCTAAGATTTGTAGGATAGGAATCCAGCAAGGAATCTGTAAATAATTAGAAGCTGGATGGAAGGGCTGGAAATAAGCAGATCAAGTTCATCTGAAGCAAGCACATAGAGAAAATTTACCCCCCACCCCAGCTGCTCCTTGCCGTTTCCTATTTAAGTTTGTTGGTTGTTGTATTTGCATGTTTGTTTTTTTTTTTTTTTTTTTTTTTTTTTTGGTTTTTTGAGACAGGGTTTCTCTGTATTGTTTTGGAGGTTGTCCTGGAACTAGCTCTGTAGACCAGGCTGGCCTCGAACTCACAGAGATCCGCCTGCCTCTGCCTCCCGAGTGCTGGGATTAAAGGCGTGCGCCACCAACGCCCAGCCTTTTTTTTTTTTTTTTTTTACATTTTTTTTTAAGATTTATTTATTTATTACATATACAGCAGATTGAATTGTAGATGGTTGTGAGCCACCATGTGGTTGCTGGGAATTGAACTCATGACCTCTGGAAGAGCAGTCAGTGCTCTTAACCTCTGAGCCATGTTTGTTTGAGACAGGACCTCATGCAGCCTAGTGTGGCCCCACACTCACACGCCCGAGAGACCTTAAGTTTCTTATGCTCCTGCTTCCTGCTCTTCACACTGGAATTACAGGAGTTTTCCACCATGCCTAGTTTCCTGCTTATGAAATGGATTTCAGAATTGCCCTTTCGTTCACACATTCACGGTCAAGTTTACTTATCCTATACTGTGTGTGTGTGTGTGTGTGTGTCTTATAAAGCGATCAGTTTATGTTCTCTAGGCTACCCAAGCCTCAGTTCAGTACAGCAAAATTGAACCAGCATGCCTCGGGCACAGCTGAAGTCCAGGCATCAGAGAGTCGAAGAAGGTGTCTGGGAGTAGTAATGAGGTGTGGGGTGAGCGAACCTGACAACGTAACAAGGGCTGGCAGGTCAGTGGAAGCAAATGCCGTAAGGAACTGCCCAGGATGGGTAGTTTTCCTTCACAAGGACTATGTTCAGTTAATACAATACTCAAAAGATGAGTGCTTGACAGCATGCTTCCCAAGGCCTCAACTGGTAAAGCAACTGATGAAGGCTTAACACCAGGGTAATATGTTAATATCCCATGTCATAGGGGATATTATGACTTTCCTACTTATTCAGAGAACCAGTCCTGGGAGTTAATATTCAACTTCCCTCCCTCCATCCTTCCTTCCCTTCCTCCTTCCCTCTCTTCCTCCCCTCTCTCCTTTCTTTTCTTCTTTAAACAAACAAACACCTCAGGATCTCATGTAGCCCAGGATAACCTCAAATTAAATATGTAGCTGAGCACAGCTTTTAACCCCTATTCCTCCTGCCTTTAACTTTCAAATGCTGGGATTATATTCATGTGACTGATTCCTGGTACTGGGGATTGAACCCTGGGTTTTGTGCATGCTAACAAGCACTCTAAACAAATGAGCTATGTTCCCAACACATTAATATTTAATTGTTAGTAAAAATACTTTATAAAATGAGTTTGTATTTTATTCTTTATTTTATGTAATCCTGGGAAAATTACTGAATCTCTTGCAGTTACCATTTCTTTATTTATTTAATAAGAAAAACAAAATAGTAGCTACCTTAGAGAATTATACTATGAAAATTACATGTCAAGTATTTATTACATTCAAAGCAAAAAGGAATTCATTGGCACAGTATTTAGTGTATTCATTGGCTGGTAGGAAATAAGGTAATGCCAGGAAGTAAATAAATGAGATATTCTGGAGTCTACGATCAGTGGAAAGAATAAACATATATCCCTTAACCAGGCTTGGGGGCACGTACCTTTAGTCCTAGCACTCAGGAGACAGAGACAGGTGAATCTGAGTTCAGGTTCAGTCTGGGCTACAGAGCGAGTTCCAGGATAGCCAGGGCTACACAGAAAGATCTATCTTAAAATTTTTTAAAAAAGGTATCCCTTTCTGAAGCCCCTAGAATACTACTCAGCATGGAATTACCTTGAAGTAAATCTCCAACAAAGATTAGGGGTATGTGTGTAGTTTGTACAGTCCAGCTGAACTATGCTGTTTGTAATTTGCCCAGTCAGTGAACAAATGCCATGTCTGGAGTTATTCGCCCCACTCCCTTTCACCTGAAACAGATTGCCAAGGCTTATTGCATGACCAACATCAACACAGAAGGAAAAGAGGGATGAAGGGGACCTTAGATGTCTTAAAGTTTACCGCAGTACGAATGACCATCTTAAACACTTGGAACACAGGTCACATGTGACCATATGAAAATACCATATAAATTACAGTGTGTTTGATCACTGATATAACCAGTCATGGTTGTTAATCTGGGATTGGCATTGCTAGTACTAGGAGGACAAAGGCATGGCCTCTGGCCTTACACAGACAGGGACACTAAGGAGACTGGCAGATAAAGATAATTAATGAACAATGCTATTGAAAGTAATGGGACCTAGGGAAATGGCTCAGCAGTTAAGATCTCTGGCTGCTCTTCCAGAGGACCTGGGTTCAATTGTTAGCACCCATAATTCTTAGCTCACAACGGTCTGTAACTCCAGTTCCAGGGGATCCATCTCCCTCACACATGCAGAAAAACACAAATGCATGTAAAATAAAAATAAATAAATCATTAAACAAAAATAACGGACTTCATATAATTTTGTAGCATATAAGGGATAGGAAGACGTTGAGTGGTATATGGTATAACTCTTTGGATGCTAGAGTATGCTCAGCAGGGACTGGGAGAATGCTCAACAACATGTTGTTCCTGCAGAGGACCTGGGTTTGATTCCCAGTACCACATGGCAGGTTACAGTCATCTATAATTTCAGTTCCAGGAGATCCAGTGCCCACTTCTAACCTCCTAGGAGGCACACATGCGGTTCATAGACACACATGCAATAAAAACAACCATATACATAAAATGACATTTAAAATCTAAAAAAATTCAAAAATTGCAAATATAGCACACAAGATTGCTATCTAGTGTTTCTATTAAAGAGGTAAGGTTATAATTATACGTCTCTCTTCAGCTATCTATTTCTAAAGCTTTCTCTATTTTTTTTTGTTTCCTTTTCCTAGTGAGAATTTAAGCATGATGTAGTTTTGAAAGCAACACTTATCTATAAAGATGCTGTGAAATCAAAAGTTATCTTCTTATCCCTTTGCTGGCAGCAGTTTGACATTCCTGATACGTCAGACACAAACTTGAGTGCAGGCATTTTCCTTGGGAAGTAACAGCATAGGTTCTGACTGGAAGAAGCGAGACACAGGGAGGAGGAGCCACTGAGGGTGGGGAGCACCCTGGAGCGGTTCCCTCCAGTGCTGCTGGCACTTGGCTTCCCCATGGACACTCTGGAGGCTATTCCTTGACTGAGTTTTCCTTGGGGAAGCTAGGCATTTATCCATTGACTTCTCTGTTGCTCAATGACTGCTGTTGGAAGCTTTACCTCCTACCCAGTGTTTATGAAGGAGGGGGGAGGAGAGAAGAGCAGACACCGGGCGGAAGCTCTAGAGTGGAGTGCTGACCTCGAGCACACAGCTGTCCACATGCTGACACCAGGTGGGACAGGAGGTATGGACTAGGCACAGCAGCATCCAAACATGTCTGCTCAAGGACTGTCCCCATTTCTCCTGCTCAGGGTTTGTCAACAACTCATGTTTGGGAACAGGATAGAGCTGGGAATGAAAACAAGTTCAATGACTACCAACTTCTGAAAGATCGGGCTAGAAATGAGCAAACCAAAATTGATGAATGATGGCTTCCTCTCAGGCCGGTCCTCCTAGGGTTCAAGTAAAGAGGCATGCAAACTAAATGTTTATACATAGTCCTGAACAACTGCACATGGCTTACTGAAAGAAAAATTTATGCAACAAAATAAATGTGGGTTTGACTTTCTATTCCAATAGAGATTTTGTCCAGTCTTATGTTGCAATTTCTGCATGGGAATGAGGGCTAAAAGAACATTTAAAAAGTATTTTTTAAAAATGACAGGTAAGACCTGGGCAATGGTGGTGCATACCTTTAGTCCCAGCATTTGGGAGGTAGAGGCAGGTGGATCTCCGTGAGTTTGAGGGCAGCCTGGTCTACAGTGCAAGTTCCAGGACAGGCTCCAAAGCTACAGAGAAACCTTGTCTAAGAAAAACTAACCAACAGAGAAAAAAAAACAACAAACATGACAGTGAAGAATTTATAGATAAGAAGAATTTCTCAGAAAAATATAGATAAGAGGAGTTTATCAGAAAAAAAGAAAAATTCGTGCTGGTTTCTATGGTCATAGTTTTAAAACCAAGCTTAGAAGCTAATCTGCAGAGTGCCCCTGCACCCTCAGAGTGGTCCAGAATTGATATAGCATCATTGGGAGAGTGAGATCTGTGACACTGTCGGATGGCCCTTGGCTGAAGCCTTGGAGGAGACGGCTCAAGAGCAGCCTCAGTCCTCTACACTGGGACATTCACTGTGCCTTTGCTGACCCCTGTGCTCCTGGAGTCCTCAGTGGTGAGGTTTCCATGGGAACCATGCCAAGTTCAGAATTCTGTGTCCAAACCCCGAATCCCAGAGGAAAGAGACAAGCACCAAGGCAGCCTCCCCAGTAATGGCGCGCGCTTTAATCTGTCTAATTAAATATTAACCCCGGAGACAGAGCATTAAACTTTGTGTGCCTCATAAACACCCAGAAAGGGCTGAGGTGGAACATGCCAAGGAAATTAGGTCTCTATGTACATCTTTCTGTCCTGTGTGGTCCCTGAAGGTGGCACAGACGACAGCTGCTCTGAGGCCACTACCCTCGTTCCAGCGCCCTTGTTGCTCAGAATGGCCCTTCCACTGGCGGAGGCAGTGGGCGGAGGCGTTAAAAAGGAGGGCCCAGGCAAATCACGTCTTCTGTCCTTTCACGGTCTTCTCGGTTTTTTTTCCCATCTCTGGAATTCCAGAGTACTGGCTCTCTGCTGTGGATGTCAGCAAGAGACACAAGACATAGTGAGATGGTTTGAAGGTTAGAGAATAAACAGGACACTTACTAGAACTGGGAATCAGGAGACGCGGGCTTTTGTATTAATTCTGTGGTTTTGGATGTAACCATTGATGCTCTGTGTGCCCAGGTTCATCTTCTGAGAGAAGAAAAGGGGAATATGAATTTAACAAGAAATTTTAAGGATCTCGTTCAGGGGCGAATAAAGTCGGGTTCCCGCTCCTGCGGGACCCTGAGGATCTTAATCTGGGTTCCATGCATCTCTCAGCAGCCAAGACATGACGTTTCTGAATGAATGACACTGTTGTAACTCTGGAGAGGAAAATCCTCCAGTTTCATTGAGGTCTAAGACTTAAAGTCCCAAGACCGCAACAATGAAGGCCCCTGGTACTCTCGCAGCATTTTCCGCCCCGTGTTAATTGTATACCCTTTATCTGTGTCATTGGTGCAGAATTTAATTACATTTTTTCTTTAAAATGGAATTGGATGCATGATCACAACTACTTTTGTAATTTCATATACATGAAATTATGGGTTTGGTGATATATACTACAGATACACAATGTATGCTTTTAAATAATTCAGGTCCTAGGTTTTTTTTTAATAAACAAAGTCATTGGATGGGAATATAGCTTAGTCGATAGAGTGCTTGTCTAGCCCTGAGTTTGAGCTCCAGCACAACATAAATTGTTTGTGTTGGTATACATCCGTAATCGAGGATCATCTTAAGCTCAAGTTCACCCTCAGCTATAACCTAGTTTGAGGGCAGCCCGAGATACACGCTATTATGCCTCAAAATTAATTTAAACAAACAATTTCTCCTTAACATACAACAGCCAATATTCTCCAGTCCCGCCCAAAACATACACCTCACTAGTGCATAGCTTGGGAAGCTTGTCTCGTGGTCCATAAAAAATCCAGAACATACAGGAAATTTCTACCCACTTTCCGTCTTCTGCCTCTTCTACTCGTCTAACGCTGGTCTTAAGGGAGACATCACCGTCCCTCCTTTTTGCTTCGTTTGACTTTGTGATCAGACTTTGTGTGAGGCGCTGTCATGCCCCAGTGTTGTCTCAGTAGCCAGGCTGGCAGAAGAGGACCATTTGCACCTTGAGCGTCCCCCTCCCTGCTGCGGAGGCTGTGCTGCTGTCCTTGTTGCAGCCTGGCAGACTTTCGCTTGAATGACAGGGGCTGGCAGAAGGTTGGCAGTGAGTGGAAGCAGTCCTGACACTCGAGCTGTGTGCCGCGCGCTAATTACACTGATGTGGGGTCTGGGCCGCGTGGTCCTTTTGCTCAGAGGAAGGATGCGAGGCAGGCGCAGGGAGCGAGCTGCACTACAGAGGAAACACGGGAACAGCCGCACCTACGCGCATCCATAATTTATAAAACGCCAGCAGCAACAAAGGCAAACAGGGACCAGAAGCAGGAGAACAGAATGGCATAAAGCTTTTTAATGGTCGTTTTCTATTAATGTCAGATGGGCGACCGTTTTTCAAGTGGGTGGAAGGGTTCCAAGGCCCCCACGGTTCAGTCACAAAAGCTAAATGCTGCCATTTACCCCTCCTCCCGGAGCTTTGGGAAGGAGCTTAGCTGTCCCACAAGCCAAATGTAATCTTTGAGGTTCAAGTGGGCTTCTGATCCTTCTAGCTGTTTGCTCTCTTAAAGGGGTTTCCAGCTGTAGAGCTGAAGTCACTCTTTTCTTTCGCGGTGACAGTACCACTGGCAGTTTAGTATGTTGTGCCCAGAGAAAGGGGGTGTGATGCAGATGTTAAGATTACAGGCTCTGCAGCAAGGCGGGCCCTGCAGTGTGAGTACTTGGTCCCTGACTTGACAAGAGTGCTGTTTCGTCTTGGAAATGGCTGTTAATAGACGAACCACATTTTGATAGTAT
Source organism: Mesocricetus auratus (assembly GCF_017639785.1). NCBI lineage: Eukaryota > Metazoa > Chordata > Mammalia > Rodentia > Cricetidae > Mesocricetus > Mesocricetus auratus. The sequence continues at coordinate 112,440,481 of NW_024429184.1, read as the reverse complement.
TCTGCATTTGGGTGATAATATCCACAGATTTTTTTTTAACAGTGTCAGGCTCAACTAGGGCATTAGACCCACTGTCAGATAATGTCTCAAACCCCTTCACTCTTCCAGGATTTCCAAAGTCACTCCTTCTTTTTGTGCTGTTTACCACCCTCAGGAGTAACTATTCCTTTGAAATCATACGTATTTTTGCCCATGTACATTAATTTTTTTCCCAATGTGAATATTGTCAAATGGCTACATGCTTTTGAGATTTGTGTGTGCTGCTGTTCTTGGCTTCGGCTCATCCATGAGCTTGGCTATGTAGAGTCCCAAGCCTGATCTTTCTGTTTGCCAATAGCTGTTCGATGAGGGACCTTTCCTGCTCCAGTTCCTTGGCTCATGTCCTACTCCCCGCTTTTCTCGGTGGATTTCTCCACTCGCTTTTCAAGCACAGTTGTTACAGCATGGCTCAGAAGTGTGTTTGCTCAGTGGAGCAGCATTTTGGGTGTTTGAAGTAGGAAGAGGAGTCCTTGGCCAATGGTTTTATCCCACCATACTTTCTGCTATCAAGTTTCTCCCAGTGGTGACTGCTCGAAGCCAGAGGCACCTCAGGATCAAGCATATTCATTATGGGATATCAATTGTACCTTGTATTTTCTCCCCTTGGGCATGCACCCCGAAAGTGGAAAGAAAATTTAAGTTACATTGAAGAATAGTGAGTCTCAAACTGACTGTAAATGTTTTAAGATGAAAGAAAACGAGTAATTAGTACATAGAATTAAAGGAGAAAACTAGCAACCAAGAACTCAAACAAATAAGCACCGTGAAGTCACTCAACATGATGAATGGTGTCAGATTTGGGTTGCAATACCCACTGACTTCCTTTCACTTGGATTCCAAGAGGACTCATTGCAATGTGTATTAATCATTTTGCTAGGGCTGCTATAACAATGTACCACAGAGTGGGTGGTCCAAACAGCAGAAACTGACTATTTTATAGTTCCAGAGTCCAGAAGTCTGACATCATTGTATCAGTAGCACTGATTCCTTCTGATGAAAAACCTGATGAAATCTGGTGTTCCTTAGTTTGGCATGCACCATGCCAGTTTCTGCCCTCACCTCTACACACTCCTGGAGTGCATACCTCTGTGTCTACCTTTCTCCCCCATCCCTTTTGTAAAAATGTATTTTTTAAGGAATGAGTGCTCTGTCTGGATGTACGCCTGCATGCCAGAAGAGGGCATCAGATCCCGTTATAGATGGTTGTGAGCCGCCATGTAGGTGCTGGGAATTGAACTCAGGACCTCTGGAAGAACAGCCAGTGTTTTTAACCTCTGAGCCATCTCTCCTTTTAATAAGCCCATGTAATCCTCTTAACCTGATCGTTTACAATGATGTTACTTACAACTAAGGTTACATATACAGGGGATAGAATTAGGACCATCTTTTTTAGAGACACAACACAGTATGAAGTGTGGACTTAAAAAAACATTTTCTACAATGCCCCAAACCAAATTCTTCACCATTCTCTAGTGGAGGTTAGATGCCCCCTCCAGTCAAGGACCTGACCATCTAAATGATGCTGACTCATCCAGCTGTGCCTCGATAAGAAAATCTGACTTCTGAATCATTGCTTATATCAATAAAACCCAAGAAACAACCTAAAATTCAGCAAAAGGGAAATGGATAAATATGCTACATGATTTTCTGAGTAAGTAAACGTATCCAAGCTATGTATAGCATCTCTTAGTACCTTATATTAAAGTTACTCATATAACAGAAATAACTTCTTCACTTACATTAAGTGGTTACTTTAGATACCTGCAAGGAAATGGGACATAGGCTATCTCACTCCAATAGTTTAGTTTGGATAGAGCAAATATCTTAAAATATTGTTTGTTTTTATTTTTGTGTGGGAGGTCCTTAGCTATATTACATGTATGTGTTTTTTACTCTGCTTGCAATATGTTAATGAATTTTAAACTGTTTTATGGAAAACACATTTTTAAAAGCTTTTACTTTTTAAAAGAATCCAACATATTTACATGGAAATATAAACATGAATGTTTATAACAGTGTTACCAATAATAGGTAATAAGTACAATCTGTCAAAACATAATCCAGTTAGCCAAATGAGCGAACACATTGTTTTGGATCCAAAAAATCAGAAAATCATTCATCCATAAAAATGAATGAAGTAGTGGTATATTCTGTAATGTAAATGAATGTGGGAAACACCAACATAGTGAAGGCAATAAGTCAGACACAAAAGACCATGCATCACAGCTTTTATTTACCTGAGCTATTTGCAATAGACACATCCATACAGACAGAGAGTAGCTCAGTGGTTGCAGAGGTGTGGAGAGAAAGGAATGGTGAGTGGTTACCAGTGAGTGTGGCGCTTGTTTTGGGAATGATGAAACTGTTCTGGAAGGAGACAGTGGTGATTTTTGAGAAACATTGTGACTATTGTCAGCTCTTTCTACCTAAGAACTCCAAACCCGCAGGTTTAACTAACTGCATAACTAGTATTTGTAGAATAACTTGCAGCTACCCAGCACACACGTGGATAGTTTTCTGACTGAGCATTCTTTGAGCAAATTAGCATCAACCACTGTTAACATTGCACATCTATTGTGTGAGGCACTGTATTGACCCCCAATTTCAAGGGGTTTGAGTCAGGATTTTTCCACTTTATGATAGTGTGAAAATGATATGCACTTAGCAGAAATCACACATGGAATTTCATTCTTTCTCCAGGAGAGTCAGATTTGGTGAGATTCTGTCTTGCTATGGCTGGGGTGACCTAACCTGTCAGCCAGCCACAGGACTGGGAATAGTAGTTTCCTCTGGGCTTAAAACATTTCCTTTTTGGAGGGAAACATCTTGAGACATAGGATATAAAAAAGGAGGTGAAATAACATGATGTTCTAAGGGGAGGTGAAACATTTTGTCTTCGGGGAAGTTTGCTAAAGTCTGGAAGCAAACAACTCAGTGACTTCAGGAAGTCCCTGAAATGGACCAGATTCACTAGGGCTCTCCCTCACCAAGCATATTTCAGTGGCAACAACTGCTGATGACATTTCCTAGACAGGCAGGATGGCCTAGAAGACGCTCGGACCAGCATGGAAGAAACAGAGATCAGTCTAGCTGCCTAGAAGAGGCTCAGACCAACTGAGTGCAGTGTGTACTTCAGGTCTCCAGCTTTTGGGAGCTGTCACCCATGCTGGGGTAGGCCTTGGTGATGCGGCTCTCTGTAAGTCATTTCTCCCCTCACCCATATTCCTATGGACCCCCCCCCCAAAAAAACCCTCATTGGTTCACCTAGTTGGACTTCAGTGGTATTTGTAGTTTAGTCTGTCTCCAGGTGCCTTTTTTTCTTTTTGGGATAAATGGATGCTGTTCATGTCATCCCGAGAGCACTGTCACACAACAACTCCACAGTGTGCTGGATTATTAAACCACTCAGTACACTTGATTTTAGTTTCATGTGTGTGAGTGTTTTGTCTGTCTCTATGCATGTACTTCATGTGTATCTGGTGCCCAAAGAGGGCAGAAGAGGGTGTCATATCCCTTGGAACTAGATTTATAGATGGTTGTGAGCCACCATGTGGGTGCTGAGAACCGAATCGAGGCCCTCTGTAAGAGTGTTAAGTGCGCTCTTACTCACTGAGTCATCTCTCCTGCCCCCAATAATAATAATTTTTAATGTTTTCAAGTTACTACTTCTCTAACACAGATGGAGGGTACAGAAATGTAAAGATTTAGTAGTAACAGCTACTAAAATTTATTGAGTAGTTAGCTTCTTCTAAGCCAGATGCTTGCTAAAATATAAACCACCTTCTACAAAGATGGAAAATGGGTTTCTGAAACACTAGGCAGTGGGTGTAAGGGAATAATGCTAGAAAAAATGTGGAGCAGGAATTGAATTCAGGCTGGTTACCTGAGAAGTCAGAGAATTTTGCTGACACATTTTTATACTTGTAAAGACCAAAGCTTAGGCAGAAGTGATGGCATTCTTATGAGGCCATGGGAAGTGAATGCAGATTAATTTAACAACAACAAAAACCCCTAAATTGTTTGCTCATGTCTTTCCATAAACACACCTGTTTTGTAAAGCAAGACACACCTGTTCAAAAGGACTCTTGTTTACCTATAAAATTTCCAGTGGTTTCTCCATAATTGAGTTAAAAAGAGAATGGTCTCAATATTTCTTTTTGCATACAATTTAACGTTGGCTGACATGCATCAAGGACAAGTCTAGTCTGGGATAGCAGGGAAGTTTGGGAAGTTACTTAACTATAAAGGCATTAAGGTTCTCAGCTGCCTGCATGGTCCCAGTGCAAAGAAGAGTGTGTATTTGATTGCTCTCCAGTTCTCTGTCTGGGGATTCAGCCAAATGGAACCATTAGATTCAGAACATACTCAGGGGTCTGAATTTTCCATTCCAGCTGTCTCTCACAGTCAAATGAAGCAGGTAAGAGAGGTACCCATTGCAGATGCTCCATCCATCAATGTCCCAGAATGAATCCTGGGATTTGAACTTTAATTCAGAGCAAGGAGGAAGGTTGGCCAGAGAAATGGCGACAGTGTACTCTTCCCTAGTCATGAGGATTTTTCTTTGTGCTGGAGCTCAGGAAAGGGGTGGAGAACGAAGGTGCAGTTAGAAAACAGTCATAGAGGGAGTGCCAACGTCAGAGAAAGTGCACTGGGGGGAATTGTCTGAGTTTCTCTGGTTCAGGACTCTCATGAGGACTTGTGTGCAGCTGGACAAATAGTTACTCTTGAGAACTAGTTCTTAACCCCATTGCCTGTCTCCCACAGGCTACAGTGAACGCCCAGCCTCTGTTTCCCTCTGAGGCATCCAATACATGCCTTGGTGGGAATCTGCTCCACCTGTCATGATATTGTTAATTCAAACACCTTCCTTCTGGCCAAAGGCTAGCTTGTGGCCACCAGCAGGCGATACCCCAGCAGCCATAGCTTCAAGAAAGTGTGCCACCATTTCCTGCCATGAAGATGCCCAAACTGTTCTAGTTTCTTCCCTCTCTGCTCTTCTCTGTTTTTGTTTGTGTTCTTCCACAGCCCTTGGATGCATCTTTTTGGGAGAAGAGCCTTTTCTTTGTTTAGCTAGTCAGTTTCTGTCACTTAGTTGATGAGTTCCCTACTATATTTCACGTTGCTGGGTTTCTATTTCATGATGCTTCGACGATTAAAGAGAAACTCAGAGAGTTTGGGAACCATTTCTGAGGACAGTCACAAAAACAATTAGAGGGTGATAGATTTTCCAAGCCTCATTAAAGAGATATAATTTTGTTTCAAGAGAGGAAATTCGTGATGGACTAGAATACCTGTGGTTGGCTGAGTCTGTGCTCTTAAATGGGATAGAGAATTGAAGTCATTATCTTGGGAATTGGTGTGAAAATGGGCCAGTGTGTCACCTAGGAGGTAGTTTATGTGAAGATAGACCCCCAGTTTTCCCCTTTACCCCCCGCACGTGTAGGCATAATGAACCTCCTAACACTGTTTACATTCATTTTCTAAACATGTTCAGCTCCTGTTCACTCGTTAATTCCCGTGGTCTGGAATTGAGCCTTACAGCTGCCATGCTCAGATCCAGTGTGAGCCCCCAGACCTCCTGCTATTTGGCCTTTGGCAATATTGGGTACTGTTGACCACTCGCTCGTTGAGCATCAATCACGTTGAATTCTCCTGGCTTTGTCCCCCAACCTTTCTGGTTGGTTGTAGCTACTGGAAGCCCCTCCCTCCGACCTTCCTTTGCAGAATGGTGTTCTTCAAAGCTCTGACTGACCTCTGCCTTTCTTCATACTCCCCACAGCTGTGGATTGTTTAATCCATCCACATAGCTTTGATTACCATCTATTTACAGATACTTGTTAAATGTGCCCTCCCTGACTCTGAATACCAGATTCTATGTAGAGCTGCCTTCTGGAGTATTCCTCTGGATACATCACAGCAGCTCAGATCCAATGTCCATCCCCTAGAGATGCCTCTGATTATATCCCTTTGATACCCACTTTTCCTTGACTCTTTCCAGCTGGTAAATCACAAAGACATGTCAATTCAACTACCCCAACCATCTCTGAGACCACCCACTTCTCTCTGCTGCCAGTGATTAGTTCAGGACACTGTTGTCTCACCCCAGTGACTGTACAACCCTTTTAGTTCATTTTTCGACACCCCTGCCATGTGCTGCCTTCTTCCAACTCTTTACCTGCACCAGACAGCCAGAGTGAACCCTGTAAGGCACAAAGTGATGGCGCTAGTACCCTTGGAGTGAAACACACATTCTTAGACTGACCGAACCTTCCTAATGTATATCCTTATGGGCTTCTGCAGTCCCATGTAGTTCTCCCGTGCTCCAAACATTATGGCCTCCTCTCACCACTCCTCTCTCTCTAGCAGGCTTTCACACTGCCAGGAACACTTTTGCCCATCCCCCACCCCACCCCCGCCTTTTTTGCAAGATGCCTGCTCATCTTCCATCTCTCCTCTTTCCAAAATTGTTCAGGAGCTTTCCTTCCGTCACCCATGTTAGCGGCCCCTTCTGTGTTCACACAAGAGTCAAGCATGGCCTTTATTATAACACATTGAAATCACACATACGTAGCCACATGCCTGTAAAAGAAGGAAGAAAAAAAGAAAATGCTTGCCCACTGTTGTATATCTGGTACTGAGGTGCTTGTGCAGTTATTGGATTCATATTGGTCAGTTACATAAAAGAATCTTAAAAACTTGGCAAACTGCTCTTTATACCTCTCAAGAATAGGAAGAGGAAATACTCAAATAGGAAATTTGATTAAGCTATTTGTGAAGCACCTTTGTGTGTTGGTTAGTAAATATTAGGAAGCCTTTCTCTGGAGAGGCATGGCATCTCTTGGAGACATAAACTTGCCTGTGAGGAAAGTAGGCAGGAAAAGAGATGGGGAGAAGTCTGCAGACCTGTGCTGGTCCTACGGATCCATGCAGACTTAGCCAGGCTTGCAATGCGGCTGACTCAGCAGCATGCCTTTGACCCACTTGTGATGAGCACATCTGGATGGTAAAAATGCACATTATGAAAAGGTTGAGTGACAAGTGTGGACACTAGTTATAGCCATCCCTTGGCGTATGTGTTCACACACTTGGTTCTTCCTTCATTTTGTCACACTCCTAGAACAAAAGGGTAGTGACTCGGTCTAACCTCAAGCACCCTGAGCTGGACCCACGCAGTTGATGGCGCCGGATGAACTCTCACACCCACACTGGCAGGTCTTGCTTTAAAAGGATAACTTTAATGTCAGCGGTCCCTTATGCTGCTAGGCAACCATGATGCCTGTTTTTAAAATCTTTGAGGAATTTATTTTTGTAGGTGAGTGTTTTACCTGCATATATTTGTGTATATCACATGTGTACTTAATGCTCAAGGTTAGAAGAGGGCGCGAGACCCCTAGGAACTGGAGTCGATTGTGGGTCAGCATGTGGGTGCTGGGAACCGAACTCAAGTCCTCTTCAAGAGCTGAGCCATCTCTCTAGCCCCATGATTTTTTTTTCTCCCAATGAGACATGATCTCATTACACAGTCCTGGATGGCCTGCAACTCAGTATGTAGAGCAGGCTGGCCTTGAACTCACAGAGACCTGCCCACCTCTGCCCCCCAGTTAGTGGGATTAAAGGGTGGGCCAGCTATCCCAGCCCTCATTTTACCTGTGATGGTACATTTGTTTCTCCCCTATGGCACCTATTCTTCCTTCAGTCTCCTGCTGTTTCTTCCCTTTCTCTCCAAGTGTGTTGAGCACAGCAGCATCACAGGCTTGCCCTTGGCTCCTCCCTGCTGTTGGTCACCTCAATGCTTTTCCCACCAGAGCTGTTGCTTCAGGCACCTTCACCACAGACGTCTCTCTCCTGAACTCTGGATGTGTATATCCGACTGTTGACACCACAACTCCACTCAGAGTTCTAACAGACCAACTTAGGTCACAGACTTAGGTCCTGCTCTTTCTCCCCAAAGCCACCTTGGACCAGCCATCCTCCCCCATCTTGATACCTTATAATATCTATCATTATAGCTGCTCGGATCCAAAACTTTGACATCATATTTCAGTCGCCCCAAGTCCTGTTAGCTTTTCGCTTCAAAAATGTCTGCCCACTTCTCACCACCCCTAACAGGGTCTCCTGATTCTGCCTTGCCCCTCTTTGGCCTGCTCTCAGCAAACCAGCTAAAACAGTGTAAATCAGGTTGTGTCACATTTATGCTCAAAATAGTACTTTCGGGTAAAAACTAAAGGTTCTTTTTTTTCCTTCATGTGTCTCAGATTGTCCTGAAACTTAGAATCCTTCTGCTTGCCAGGTATGGAGATTCCAGGCATGTGGTGACACACCTAGCTTTACAGACCGATGTCTTTCCTGTTGTCCATCAGGTCCTACATGATGCAGATTGCTGCTTCTCTCTATCTCCTTCCTCCTCTGTCCTGGCTCATCCATCGCACCCTCTGGCCTCCTTGCTCTCATGGACTGTTCCCAGCCTGTTCTCCCTTAGAATCTTGGCTGTAGCTGTCCTCTCCGCTTAAGCTGCTCTTCCCGCAGATACCTATTGGCCTACTTTTCTCGCTTACCTCAGATCTTTGCTCAGATCTTTCCCACTCACCTCTGACTGTCCTCTCTAATACTCTCCACGACCAGTTCTTCTGTTGTTTGTTTTTGTTTTTCTTACATCAATCAATTGTGCCATTTAAAAGAAGAGTATCTACTACTGTTTAATCCATGCATTGTTTACACAGTCTACCTTTGATTTCTTATAACATTCCTATTTTACAACAGCTGGGGTGTCTGGGTATTTAGAATGCAGTTTCTCCAAACATCTAGAATAGGCTTTCTCATCTTTGGCACTACTGACCTTTGGGCTGCATATTTCTTTGTGGTAGGACCTGATCTGTGTATTGTAGGATGTTTGGAGTCATCCAAAACCAAATGAGTAGTTTTCAGTGATATCCTTTAGTTGTGACATCAAAAAAAATGATTTTAGACTTTGTTCAATGTCCCCTGTGAATGCAAGTAGTTCTCAGTTGAAAATAACTGTTCTAGAAGAGTGCTTGACACAACAGATATTTACTAATTATTTCTTGGAAGAAAGAAAAGAGAATGAGCAATTCACAGGTACATTTATGTCTCATGTATTCCTCCGGCATTCATAATTTACCAGTCACCACAAGGAGCACCTTTCCAGCTAAAAAAGGACCAAATCACAGGCAGCCAGGGGGTGTACAGGGTTTCTCTGTGGATGACAGCACATGGCAAGAAAGGCGTGAAATTAAGGGCAGTAAAATGAAGTCAAGCAACAGGACAAAGCCTCACCCAAAGGCTGCTGGGAAGGCCTCTGTTCTGCCTCAGCAATCTATGGGGCCCTGGGTAGTAGATCAGTATTTAGCTCTGGTGTACAAATGGAGCCCATTCCACACGGAGGGATGCTCTCTCAGCCTGGACTCTTGGGGGAGGGCCTAGGTTCTGCCCGGGATGATATGACAGACTTTGAAAATTCCCCATGGAAGACCTCACCCTCCTTGGGAAGTGGAGGGGGTGGTGCGAAGGGTTGGGAGGGAGTTGGGCGGGAGAGGGAGCTGGGATTGACATTTCAAGCAAGCTAGTTTCTAATTTAAATTTAAAAAGGCCTCTGTTCTAAGAATTGTGGGGGGTTGCTCAACAATATTTCTAGGGCAACACTACTTTAGGAGAGAGTGCACCTCTGTATAAATGAACTTGCATGGTGTGAACACAGACATGTCAAGGATTTCAGTGCTTCAGACCCATGGGAACAGCAATGCCTTCCTCAGGTTAGGCTCCGGGAAGCCTAGACCTTCCCCTGGATGTACTTTGGATACTGACAAACAAGGGCAATTAGCTCAAAACAGAACATGGAGAAAGTACCAACCACAGATTCCTTGGCAGGGGTGACTTCAAGATAACATCACCCCCAGACTGTTCCCCTGTGCAGACCCCCCACTGAGATTATCCAAGCTGCTTTGTCACCCATGCTGCAAGGAAAAGGATGCTATATGAAACAACCCAGCTGCTGGTGTTTCTCCATCCAAGTGTGCAGCGCATCTGACCCCTGCTTTATGATACTATGTCTGACTTTCTTCATCTCCCCTTGTTCCTAGTCAGGTTTCCAGAACCCAGCTGTACCAGTATATTTTTTAAAATTTTATTTATTTGTATTTTATGTACATTAGTGTTTTGCCTGCACGTATATCTGTGTGGGGGTGTCAAATCCCCTGGAACAGGAGTTGCAATCAGTTGTGAGTTGTCGTGTAGGTGCTGAGAATTGAACTTGGGTCCTTTGGAAGAGCAGCCGGTGCTCCTAACCACTGAGCCATCTTTCCAGCCCCCACAACTATTCTTTCAAACTACTTCCATTCCATCTTTCCCCCGATGTACCTATAGGTCAAGTTGAGTGTACAGTACTCAGTTCTCTTCAAGGACAGTAGTAATAAAAATGACATTTGAGTAAAAATAGCTTTTCTTACACTGTTGGTTAAGTAATTTGCCTTGAGAGTAAAGCTGGACAATGTGTAAGGTAGCACAGATGGAATGGAGACTGTGCTCAAACAATACACCCATAAGTATAGTGTGCCTTGTATCACATATAATGACTGCCTGATAACCGACATAGTAACTGTCACAGGTCTGTGCAAAAACTAGTCTTGTTAATTGGAAGCAGTGTACACTATCTGAGTTCATCAAACTCCTATTAGTACAATCAGACAATACCTAACAAATGGAATCATATGGAATAGTGATTAAGACAAGGGTTGCAACTTAGTAGTAGAATATGTTCTTAGTGCACATGAGGTCTTGGATTCAGTCTCCAGCACCCTGTCTCACTCAATAATTAAACATATGCCGTAGGAAAGAACATGGCTGTCACTACTCTTCCGTTAGGATTTGGGAAGTTTTGGCATGATTTGAGGGTAAGGAAAAGCTATCCTCACCAAGGAGTCATTTTCCCAAGGAAGGTGCACTGGGGACCAAGATACAGTGGAGCTAAGTAATAAGGTCATTGTTTTCTTTCAAAAAGTAAGGCAGGCACACGGCACAGAGTGAAAAGCAAGTCAGTCACGCTCTCCTTTCTACCAGCTATCTGGTGCCTCTTTCTAGAAGCAATGCTGTCTCCCGCTCCATGAGTCCCTCCAGTCTTGTGTGGAAAGGAGAGCATGGTGAGGGGCTGGGGAGATAGCTCAGTCAGCAAGCATGCTAATTTGTGTTTGATCCCTAGAGTTCACATAGAAAAAGCTGGACATGATGGTTCTGGGGACGAGTAGACAGTCAGATCCCTAGGGCTCACTGACCACTTAGTCCTGTGAATTAATAAGTCCCAGGTCCCAGTGAGAAACCCTGTCTCAAAAAACAAGGCAGATGGCATCTGAAGAATGAAGTTCAATAAGAGGGACCTCTGACCTCCATGTGTGCATACTCGCACAAATGCTACACACACACACACACACACACACACACAGAGAGAGAGAGAGAGAGAGAGAGAGAGAGAGAGAGAGAGAGAGAGAGAGAGAGAGAGAGAGAGAGAGAGAGAGAGAGTAAATTTGGGACTCTGGCTGTTGAGGCCTTGCCTGTTTTCAGAGCACATCCACATGGCCTCTTCTCTTCTGGTTCTCAGGGGAAAACTCTGAAACTGTGTGAAAGACATTTGTTGAGCAGCTCTACACTTGCCCACTTTCCATCACTCATCCTGAACCCCTGGACATTTCATGAGCTCTGGCATCTTGCTCACTCACAACTTGCTCTACCCTCTCAGAAAACTCTGAACACAAAGTGTCCTATGGGCACTTTAGTAATAAAACCCAAATAAAATGGACAACACTTGCTGAGGGGGCCTTCTTTGTCTCCTTTTTTAAAAAAAGCACTGGTCCTTGAATTCCCCTCATGTGTACACTTCTCCCTGCTTCCCTGGGCTGAGATGCCAGATGTACGCTGCCATGGTCCGAAGAAGGACCTGTGGGTCTCCCCTGGCAGATGCTGCCACTGTTTTAGCCTGAGGGCCCTGCAGGCAGCCCCTGGCAACATTTTAAATTCAACATCAAACTTCAGCTTGAAATTTTAAAAAGAGGGGAGAAATGACAAGATGTCAATGTCTCAGAACTCAGCAAGTGGGGTTTGTAAATGCACGGTCTGGGTTTCTTTGAGCTGGGGAGTCTCTTGTCCTTTAGTGGTCACTGGGAATGACCGTGACCCAGCAAAGAGACCCTAAAGGACGTGGTAAAAGCTAACAGAGGATGCCACATCTCAAAAAGAGACCTCCAGACCCAGCCAGAGAGTGTGTTAACAAAAACAAGGGCAGGTGGAAAGCAGGCCCATGTATATTCTTAACTCCAAAAGGCAGGCTCCAAAAGAATGAATTTAAAGACAACACCGGGGACAGGGAATGTGTGTTCAAATGCACATCAAATGATTTGGAGTCCCCAGATTTTATCTTTCTTCATTGTGTGAATTTTATAACTGAAAAAGAGTATGTGTACAAAACTTGAAAATAGAAAAGGTAGCCAGGAGACAGTGGGACACGCCTTTAATCCCAGCACTCCAGAGGCAGAGGCAGAGGCAGGTGGATCTCTGAGTTCCAGGGCAGGGTGTCTGGTCTATAGAGTGAATCCCAGGACAGCCAGGGCTGCACAGAGAAACCTTGTCTCAAAAAACCAAAACAAATAGTAATTAAAAAATTAATTAATTAATTAATTAAAATGGCCATGAAGCTGACCTCTTATTCCCTCAATATCTACTGACTCCTACATCAGAGACCAGCAAGCCCTGACCTGCCCAGGGAGCTCAGCACAGGGCTCAGATCTCCAGCTGAAGTTCAGGGGCTCGGTCACCCAGCAAAACGTCTGATTCAAAGCGGGCATGATCTCGGGAGCTCATAGCTTCCAGAAGAACAACTACTACTGTGCTCACTGTCTTTGTTCCCTACAGCATCTCTGGAAAGTTTAGGGAGCAGTTGTTTTTATTCTCAGTCTGCATGTAAAGAAATAGGCTCAGCGAAATTGAAGTAGTGGGTTTGGACAGCAACCTTGTCCTCAGACTTTCAGACTTGGAAATCCTGGACACTGTCACAAGAAGACATTGTTTGTGTGCATGCGCGGCTAGGGTAATCGCATGAATTCCTGATAAACCCTGCTTGTGTGGGTGTGGGGGTAAGTTTTGCAGAGTAAAGTGCTCTCTGTTCACTGAGTTGTGCCGGGCCACTTGTCTTCCAACAAAGATTTTGCAGGGTCTTACAGGGGCTATCTATTGTTTACCCACTTACCTCCGGATCCTAGTGTGGGACTCTCTTGTTATGATCAGTGAGTGAGAGCTTGGGTTGGATCTCCAGAGGAGGAAGGGCTTCATAAACGCCCTGAACGCCCTGGTTCTCCCCGGCTCAACTCCCAAACCCTCAACTTCTCATTGCCCACCAGTCTGACAACTTGTGTGCTGCTCAGAACTCTGATAGGAAATGAGGGAAATGGAGAGTGGAGGCAGGGAAGTAGGAGTGGAGGAAAGAGACCCCTAAGAAGAAAGCCCAGGGTAGTAAACCCAAGCTGTTAAAAACAATCCCTTTGCTTCCCCATCCCTGACAAAAGGAGTACACTTTCCCCTCTATCCTAGCGGCTCTGAGACTAGCTATAAAAATAAAAAATGAGAAACAGAGTTGGTTGCTGTAATTTCAAATATAAATGGGCACGTACGTCCAGCCTTTATGGCTAGGTAACTTCCCCTTCTAGTGCTCAGTATTTATTGGTTTTGACTTATTGATAGAGCATTTCTGAGGCCTGCTGTCCTCCTTCCCACAGAGCTAAGATATCATCAGCAATTGCTCTCCCCTCTCAACCATGAATAATAACGGGATGATGATGACGGTGTTATTATTATCATTTGGTATTTAGCCAACGTCTTTCCCCGAAGTGCTTAAAGCACTTTATAGGCATTGCCTTATTATTCCTCACAATACTTCCCCAGAGAGAGGGCCCAGAACTGAGGTCTGATTTTCAGTTCACTGGGAGGAGATGCTGAGACCCAAAGCAATGAAAGGGCTGCCTCAAGGTCACCTGGAGAAATTGGGCTGAGGTCAGGACGAGAACCAAGAGCTGTAATGGCTGTTTAAGGGCGCCTTCCCACTGGGCACCAGGGAGAATGAGTCATTAGCTCATTCACTGAGTTCTGAGTATAACAGGACATTAACAGGAGAATTTTGGCAGACACACTCTAAGGGCAGGCACTAGAGTAAAGTGCAAAAACATTTACAGTGGATGACGGAGAAAACCCTCACTTACCTCTGGTGTGTTTCACAAGAGCCATGGATTGGAAATCAGAGGATTTTTGAAGAGGATTTCTTCACACCAAAGGGAAGCATGAGGGTTGCAGTTCATCTCAAGCCTAAGGAAAATGACTCCAAGGAGATCCCTCAAATAATTTTAAATGAGTCTGTGTACGTGGCCACCACAAACAGTGTGAGCTATTCTGGACATCAAAGGAGTGGGAGACTAGCTGGAGAGGTCTCTGGTCCCTGGACAGGAGCTGGAACTTGGGGAATGATTACTATCCTGGAGTTTATCAGAACAAACATTGGAGGAGAGCATCTCACAGCTAGACGTGGTCCACATGTAGTCTACATGCAAGAGCAGGCCAGTGTGGGCTGACTTAGCTGTTGTCCTACAGGATCATCCTAAAGCAAGAAGACCTCGCTGGCAGAAAACAGGAAGTAGAGTCTAAGATGCTTAGGAGAATGTGGGCAGAGCCAAGAGCAGTCAGGTAGAATTGGAATGCACCTAACCTGTGACAGGAAAACTGAAGCCAGCACCCTGTGCTGTGATTATCTCCAAGAAACTCATGAGAGCCAAAGAAAAAGAATCATCATTATGTTTATGCCCAGTCCAGAGTGCTGATCACTATCACGGGAGTAAGAACGTTGCTGCTGCCTCTGAGCCTTGCCTTGCCTCCAAAGAGTTGGGATTTGGCTGAAGAGTGACCAGTATTTAAGGCAGTGTAGATGTGTAGATGTCCCACTTGTAACGTGTACTCTTTCCCGCCAACTGCCTGGGTCCTGCCGCTGTCTCAGCCCCAAAATAACATAGAAGACACTATATTAATTATGAAGCTGTTGGCTGTTTGTAATGGTTTCTTGTTGGTTAGCTCTGATTTAATTATTAACCCATAACTTCTAATCTGAGTATTTCCACGTGATCTTCTCTTATCAGAGAAAGGGTCCAGACCTCTTCTCTCTCATCCTACATCGTGACTGACTATGCCACTGTTTCCCAGAATCCTCCTCAACTCCTAGTCTCACCTATCTTGCTTCCCTATTGGCCAATAGTGCTTTATTCATCAACCAATAAGACAAACATATACACAGAAGGACTTCCCCCATCACCCACTCTTTTAGCTCCAGATCTAAAGGCAGAGTAGAGAGGATGAACATTTTGTTGTAGTCCCTCCCCTGGCCCCCAGACCTTAATAGGCTTCCAGACCTTAGCACAACCAAAGTCATGATGGAAGTACCACTTGGGCCTTAAAACTCAGCACACAGACTGCAACACCTCCTAAAACAAGAACAAGAAGAAGACTTTATCCATTAAAATCCACAGATTTGGCAAGTCATTATGTGTATTTTTTAGTTGTTTTTTTCTTTAACACTTTGGGGGCTGCCACCCAGCTCCCAAATAAATACACAGAGACTTCTTCTTACTTATGAATGCGCGCCTTAGCTTGGATTGTTACTAGCCAGCTTTTCTTGAATTATCCCGCTTCTCTTTAGCTATGTTTTGCCTCTGGACTTTTTTTAAACCTTTCCTTATTCTATATATCTCTATTTCCTTCTTACTCTGTGGCTGACTGTGTGGCTGTGTGCCTGGCCCTGGTATCCTCCTGTCCTTTTTTTGCTTCTCCCTCTCTTCCCTACATTTCTCCTTCTATTTATTCTCTTTGCCTGCCAGCCCTGCCTATCATTTCTCCTGCCTAGTTATTGACCATTCAGTTCTTTTTTGGGGGGAGGGGATTTCGAGACAGGCTTTCTCTGTATTGCTTTGGAGCCTCTCCTGGAACTCGTTCTGGAGACCAGGGTGGCCTTGAACTCACAGAGATCCACCTGTCTCTGCCTCCCGAGTGCTGGGATTAAAGGCGTGTGCCACTAATGCCTGGCTCCATTCAGCTCTTTATTAGACCAATAATGTGTTTTGTAATACAGCTTTCCTTAAAGAGTTAAACAAATGCAGCATAAAAGAATGCAACACATTTTTGCATCATTAAGCATAAACATATGTAACACATCTTACACTAATATTCCACAGCAAGTATTAACCTTTCCTTTTGACTTCTCTAGTTCTGCTTGTGGCTCTGTTCTTGCTAACTGAGATGTGTCAACTCATGTGTTTTTTGCACTTAAGAACTCACCTGAAAAAGGCTTGGGACTGCACAGGGGCCCTGGATACCCAATGTAGTCATCAGCATGCTAAAAATGACTTTTTATTGGCTTGAATCTGTGTCTGAGTAGTATTTACTGGTGGATACCTCCCAATATTTCAAGTAATAACAGATAGATTTCTTATTATATGGTGATTGCGCATCTTCATTCCCAAACTGGGGTGATGTTGTATGAGTTAAAATGAACAAAAATTACCTAACATTAGACAGAGAAGTCATGTTGACAATATCCCTCCAGTAGCAGGAGAATGCTTCCAATAAGAATATGAAATGGATAAAGGTGGGCTGGGATTATAGCTCAGTTGCTCGGTTGGCATGAAACCCTGTGTTCCATCTTCACAACCAGATAAACAGCAACAGCTAGTACATGTCAGTAACTCTAAGGCCAGTCTGGGCTACATGAGTCCCTGTCTCAAAAACAGTGGGTAGAGGAGGTAGAAATTAAACTGTACATTTATGAAGGCAAGATATACTTATTTAACAAAATGGCTGATAATTGTTTTTGTGGATCAAGAATTATGCAAAACAGCATGGATGTACCTGCTGCCCAGCATGCTGACCCAACTGTATTTATATCATAATAGATAGGAGCCACTCTTGGTTGTTAAATTTATTTCCTTAAAGGAAAAGTACTTTATTGACCCACTCATTCCTGTTAAACTGGCAAGGTAAAGCTCTGACTCTACAAAGAAGGAAAAGACTCTTCCAAACTAGTTTTACTGTCCTGGTTGAGGTCAGTGCTGGAAAAGAAGGACTGCGTAGTTTGTTTTAAGCTGTGTATCAGGAAACTATCTGTAAAACTAGTCCAGCTCTTCCAACTAATTAGGCCTCTTCTTTTACAGCAGTTGAGATGCACATAAAATAAAACTCTGATAAAAAAAAAAAAGCATTAGCCAAAGACAAGACGAAAGAGGACTTTTTTGTTGCTGTCATCTGTTTTGTTTTTCAAGATAAGGTTTCTCCATAGCTTTGGAGCCTGTCCTGGAGCTCACACTGTATAGACCAGGCTGGTCTCAAACTCACAGAGATCTACCTTTCTCTGCTTGCTGAGTGCTGGGATTAAAGGCATGCACCACCACTGCCCAGGCAAAAGAGAATTTTCAATTTACCAAGGACAATTGTCAAAAGCCATGGGAAGGCGGCTTTCTCCAGAGGGGTGTACACAGCTATCGGGACCTGCCATAGACCTAGAAAACTACTAGCAGGCTATAGAGAGGGGTTACCTGGTTGAAAGCACTTACTGCCTGCCCTTCCAGAGGACCCCCAGCACTCACACAGAGCGGCTCAAAATCCCCTTAACCTTAGCTCTGGTCATCCAGCACTTCTTACTTCTCTGGGCACCTGCACAAATGTGTACACCCCACCTCACATGTGCATAATAAAAAGAGCAAAAATCAATTCTGAGAAGCTGCTGGCTCCGAGGCACTGCTGATGGGCCCAGTACCTGTCCCTGTGCAGAACTCAGCTTCCTTTTGTTTGTTTTGTTTTTGTTAAACACAGGGTTTCTCTGTGTAACAGCCCTGGCTATCCTGGAACCCTCTCTGCTAACCAAGCTAGCCTTGAAGTCACAGAGGTTCACCTGCCTCTGCCTCCCTCGTGCTGGGATTACAGGTGTGCCTTACCACCGCCTGGCTCGTTTCTGAATTCTTATAACACGGAAAGCAGGATCCTAAAAGTTGTCTGTTCAGGGCAGCTTTTCTTGAAGACCCAACCTAGAGTAGACACCTCTTTTCTTGTCCACCGTCCTCCACTACAGCACTCTATCTCCTCCAAAGCAGTGATCCTAGCCTGGAGTCATTTTGCGTCCATTCATCTACATGCCCGCCAGGACTCATCACTTAGACTCCAAACTTGCGAAGACCAGTTTAATAATGAACATCTATTAGAGGAAAGGGAGAGGAGAGGAGGCCACTATGGGGTCTTCCTCTAATTACTCCATCACAAAGCATGGCTTCAGTACCCACCCCCACCCCCCACAGCTGCTGTAGATGTTGGCTGCTTACCAACTCTCATATATTGTTCCTCTCTTGAAAGGATTTGTCTTTGGTTGCGGAAAACTTCTCGGTGAGTGATGCCTGGGAAGTCATCCCAGGAGTTATGTGTGGCATCAGTTTCATATCAGAGCACATAGTCAGGGCTAGACAGTCTCTGAGATGCTGCAAGCCTGCAGATCTCCCGGTAGGCCTAGGCCAGGTGACGCTTTTCCTAAACCTGGTCTTTGACCTTTGTCTAGGTCCTTCTCTTCCCTGTTCCATTTCTTTCTCTGCCTCCCTCTCCAGTCCTCAGTGAAGGTCTCCTCAGTGTGTGTGTTGTGGTATACATGTGAGTTCATGCTCCTGTGTATGTGCTTGCATGCGGAGGCCAGAGGCTACACTGAGTAGCTATTTTTGAGACAGTCTTTCCCTGAACCTGGAGCTCATCCATTTGTCTAGACTGGCTGGGCAGAAAGCTCCAGGAATTCACCTATTTCTGCTTTTTCAGAGTTGGGATTTTAGACACTGCCATGCTTGGCTTTTTACATGGGTGCTAGGGATCTGAACTTCGGTCCTTATGGGTGTGTAGCAAGCTCTCTACTAACTGAGCCATTACCCAGACTCTCTGTTCAGCTTTTGTTTATTTATTTTTTGTAGCCCGGGCTTGCTTAGAACTCACAGTCTTTCTGCCTCTTGAGTGCTGAGAGTGCACACCACTGTGCCTGACCCTAGGACAGGAAAGAGTAGGAACTGGGAATCCATTTGGGCTACCTCCAGAAGTGAGGCAGATGATAATGGGTCTCTCCCTAGTCTTTGGTCCAAGTTCTTAGAAGGGGTAGAAATGTATGTGCACTGTGGAATGGCGGGCCCTTCTGACCCATCCAACGCTGGCATGAATGAAGGAGAGCAAATTCAGATCAAACCAGATTGTTTTTTGCCCTGGTACTAGAAATGAAACTCAGGGACTCAAGCATGCTAGGCAAGTTCTTTTCCACTGAACTATGTCTCCAGCCCACTTTTCCATGTTTTATTTTGAGACAGGGTTTCACTAAGTTATGCAGACTGGTCTGGACATCACTGCAGCCCCTCAGGCTTTGAGATTTTGATTCTATTACCTCAATCTTCCAGGTAGCTGGGATGATAGTCTGCTAGACCAAGCCAGGCTTTAACTGGAAAACAATTGTATTAATTAATGTATGTACATACATGCGTATACATGTGTGTGTAAAAGTGCACATGTGTCATATCATGCATGGGGGTCAGAAAACAACTCTGGCTGTTCTTTCCATTGACTGTGGGTTCTGTAGCTAAAATTTAACCTGTCAGGCTTGTGTGCCAAGCCCCTTTGCCCCTGGGACACTTTTAAAAGGGAAGTGTAAATGAGGCATTATATTCACCCAAAGCAACTTCACCTTTCCTCTTATGGAGGCCTAAATGAAAAACAAAACAAAAACAAACAAACAAAAAACCCCAAAACCAAGCAACTGACAAGTACTTATAAAGGACGCAAAAGAATCCGGTTACCATGCCAGTCAATGAAATAAAGTCCAGCCTAAGGCCAAGAACTGCTCATACTAGTATCAAAGTAGCAAGGGGATCTAGTGTGTGCACGCACACACCCTCCCATGCCCGTCACTGAGGGAAGGGCCAAGTGTGTCATTTAGGACTGACTGGTAGGGAGGCCGAGCAGCCTTCAAGCTTCCTGGGATCAGGGCTGTGCTCGTCTGCTGCTCCTCTTCTATCCAGGGTTGAGAGCAGAGTTTTCACTCCACAAGGGCTTGGTGTGTGTTTGTGGGTTGGAGGAAGGGTTGAGTGTGTCCAAGGTTGACTTCGAGTTAACCGGTAAGGGAGCTGCCTTCACTTTTCATCAAGGGCCCTGGACTTTCCGAGTCTGTTTCCTCACATGTAAAGTGAGAGGACAGTGACCTGTGCCTGCTCTGCCGTGAGTGGGCACACGGGACAGTACACACAGGACAAATGATGGCTGCTGTTGTTAGCCCTCCGAGGTGTCTTACCACAGACAATAAAAATAGAATTTTACCTGAGCAAAAACTGAATTCCAAGACTGCTGAGTAAATAAGATTGCACAGACAACGAAATCCCAATTTTCCCGATGAAAGATTAAAAAAGAACCAAGCACTTTGAGTTGTTAAGAAATCTAAAATGGCCCCTTTGAAAAACGAGCAGGCCACAATGTGCTGTGAAAGATGACATGTCTACCCGTATCTGTTTCAAAAGACTCAAAATTAAATGATCACATAAAGATCTGTAAGAACTACCACAAAGGGAAGAAAGCAAGCTATTTAATTATGTATTTGTGAATTGTATCTAATTGGAATACAAGTTTAACATAAATATATTCATTTATAATAAAAACCTCGTGATGATTTAAAAGTGTTTCATTCAGCTTTGATTTTGGAGTGAAATGCTTGCGCCTGCACGCAGATTTGATGTGATGTATCTGAGAGAGCCTATTAATATTCATAACTGGTGTACAGGCACATGTCCACATCCATGGAATACGTTTCTTACTCAAGCTGAAAAAGGGCACCCTTTCTTCCCCAGAAAGGAAACAATTAGAGCGTGACTGAAAATGTAAAAACCAGAAACAATCCCTTAAATAAAAGTCGCAGTGTCCAGTGGGGCTGGGAATCTAACCGACTGTTTAACTTGCCTGCAACGATGAGGCTGACAAGTGAACGCGAAGTTAGAGGGAAATCTGCCAAGGTGGCCAGTGCGCCCGGGGTGTGGGCTGCCTCGGGCACCTCCATCAGCAAAGATGAAAGTCTCAGAAGCCCCTACGCACACTGCTGGAAGCAAAGACAAAATCCACCGACCGGTGTCAGCCAGAGATCTTGCTGGGCCTCTTTCAACCACCGGCAGCCCTGATCTTGGCACCCAGGAGATCCTTCTAGACTTCATCCTGCAGCTGCCTGCACCGTCTCTCAAAGACCTGCCCTGCGGAGATATCAGATTAGAGTGTGGGTTTCTGAGCAAAGGGTGTGCGCACACACACAGGTACACTTTGGTGTGGTCTTTAGTTGTTCTCTCTCTCTCTCTCTCTCTCTCTCTCTGTGTGTGTGTGTGTGTTTGCCCATGTGTGTGCAGGTACACATATATATGTGTTATGTTTGCTGGTATTCTAGAAGTCAAAAGTCAATGTTGGTTGGGTCTTTTTAAAATTGCTCTTCATTTTCTTTTTGAGATAGTGTCTCTAACTGAACTTGGAGTGAACTATTCTCCTAGACTGGCCATCCACAAGCTCAAGCAAGGGATGCCCTCATTTCTGCCTCCCCAGTTCTGAGGTTGTGGGTTCTCAGGTTTTTATATGGATGCTAGCACCTAGATATAGGTCCTCGGGCTTGCTCAGCAAGCCTTAGTAGCCATCTCCCCAGCTCCAGTTGTGGTTTTCAAAGTATTTTCCAAGCTGATCACTATTTCCCATGGATAGGAGAACGTGAAAGGGTTTTATAATAAATCCTTTTAAAATGAGGAATGCTTGAGATGCTAGTTTTTTCTTCTACAGCTGTACAGTAGAACCCAGTATGGTGACAACTAGCACTCAACAGATACCAGGGATTGACTTACCAGTGAAGTGCATGGCCCTTGGAATCTCACATCTTACATTTAAGTTTGTATCCTACCACTAGTTGAATAGACTTACAGAACCTCTTAGTAGAAGAATCTTTTTTTTAAAGATTTATTTATTTATTATGTATACAGTGTTCTGTCTACATGTATGCCTGCACGCCAGAAGAGGGTAGCAGATCTCATTATAGATGGTTGTGAGCCACCATGTGGTTGCTGGGAATTGAACTCAGGACCTCTGGAAGAACAGTCAGTGCTCTTAACCTCTGAGCCATCTCTCCAGCCCTTAGTAGAAGAATCTTAATTTCAACAATGGGAGTGGTAATATTTCCCTGGAAAAGGAGCTGAGGGCATGAAAAAAGTCTGGCTTAATAATTCAAGAAACACTCCCTGAGTACCAGCCCCTGGTATGGCTGATGCTTCTGATTGCTTGAGACATCCCCCTGGAACCCTGCTGAGTCAAGGTGATTGATGCAGTATTGAAGAATAGAGAGACCCTCCAGGAGTCCTGGGCACTCTTTCCTGCTCCATCGCCTCTGCTGACCATCCATCTCTCCTGCTTGTCTGTGTGCCTGTCTTCCCACACCAACTGAAGTTCCCTGAGGGATTTCCTGGATGTGGTATCAGTCGGGTCCAGCAAGGTGCCTGATACACCCGATGTGGAATTACATTAGTTCAAATTACAGCTTCACATGTGTCCAGGTGCGACTGTAAATGTCAGGAAAAGGGAAGAAGACGACTCTGGACTTGACTTGAAAATACAGCAAGTTCAGCATACACAGGCTTCAGCCAGGAGCAGGGCTGGCTGAGACAACTCTAGGACATTGGTCTCCTCTCTCCTGTCACAGCCTCCTCTGATCGCCCAGTTTCAAACAAGCTCTTTGCCTCTAGCTAGCAAAATTATCACATAATTCCAGACCCAGTGCCTTCCCACTTTCTGTTGCAGATATTTTTAAAAATTCAAGAAATGTTCATGTTCTCATTTCCCAAATCCACATACAATACCTCTGTTAAAGTTTTTATAATCTACTTTGCAGCTTGGGAAAATGAGGTTTGTTTGTTTTGGGGGGTTTGTTTGTTTGTTTGCTTTTGGAAGTAAAGTGATTTGCTGGAGGTCTTACAGTCTGTGAGTGACTGACAGGGCTGAAAACAAGGTTAGTTGCTGTCCCTTCTTTCTTGTTTCCCAACTTTAGGACCTCCTTCCCCACCAGCCAATGATACATAAGCATCAAACACATGGCCTCTCAGGTTGAGAACCGGTTCCCTTTAAAGCCCCCTGAGACACTGGTTCTGCCAAGGGCAAAGTTCCACCTATAATTAATCTTTTGTTTCGCAGTTCTGGGGATCGGATTCAGGGCTTTTTCCATAGTAGGCAAGAGCACTACCACTAGCCTCCGCCGCTCATCCACCAGTGCTAACTTTTAACAGTTTTCCCTGCTAATGTGGCCCTCTTTCTGTTTTTAAGACCCAAGACAGCACAGGTCTCAGGCGTAAGTCAGGGCTAAAATCTGATATAATTCTTTTCATTAGTTTATGACAAGCATATTGGTAGTCCACTTATGTTCCAACATTGTTTCTTTTGAATTAAATTTATTTGTTGAGGTTTAAAAAGTGCTTATTTCAAACAAACGCTAAGGCTGGGAACATAGTTCAGGGGTAGAGCACCTTCTTCTATGTGCAAAGGCTATTGATTTGACCCATAATCTTGCAACAAAACAAAATCAACAAACAGCAGCCCCACCCCCACACACCCCAAATCCTAACTCACTGGTACTGTAGGTGACTTGTGGGTATACACAAACTGTGAAAATGGAACTCATATCCACTGCAGTCTGGGAATAACTCATTGACCAGCAGGAGTAGAAGCCTGGAGGGGAACATGTAAGGGATAATATCACTTCTTTTTTATCTAGGGAAGAAGAAAAGTGGCTCAGATCCTGTCTGTGTAACAGAGTCACAATGCTCCAAGACTCTGGTCTTCAAGTAGGGGTCAAGGGATTCCTGCAAAACGACTCGATTTTCCCATTCCTGTGTAAGGAGGAAGAATATGGTGTATGCAGGCCTGCCAACCATTCTTCCTTAGGTAAGGCTATACCTTATTGCATAATTATAGTCTCATTTTTTGTCATTTTGTATGAGTTCGTGTATGTTACAGTGCTCACTCTTCAGCGGCTCGTTCATGGCAATAGATGACTATCTATTTGGCAAACCTAAAAGCCAGCGACCTTGTCTTACCAATGCCCTCTTCTGTGCTCTATTCCATTTATCACTGAACCTCTGTTCCAAGAGACTTGAATTGCAGGAAACAGCTCACATTCTATTGCTAGAGGAAAGAGATATTGATAGAGCCCACATTAGAATTGTGGTCACCAACAATGCAAAGCAGCAAGCCATAAATCCTCATGAACTCAGCCAGCACTGTTTACCATTAAAGGGATCCTTCTTCCTCTCCAGTGTAACTAAATAGATGGGAGATTAGTGAAACAAGAAGGCTGTTAAATTAAAGAGGAAAACCGTTCAGGTTACAGAGAGGCCGTTACGAGAACACACACACCAACTAACAATGACGTGGCTCTCAGTGACTTTGCAGCCTATCTTTTTTGGAGATAAGGGAGCTGATGATAGCTCATCAAAATGACAGCTCCACCCCTTTCATATTCTATCTATAGAAATGAGCATTGGTATAAATGATAGTTAAAGGATGCCAATCAGAAATGCCATTCATTCAGTATGTAGGAAAGCAAGATATAGCTGAAACAACCAATACCAAGGGATTGGCTATGCAAACTGTGTGTAGACTTTTTATGCAGGAGAGCAAGTCTAGCAGGTCGGTGGTGGTGCACGCCTTTAATTCCAGTGCTTGGGAGGCAGAGGCAGGTGGATCTTTGAGTCTGAGCTCAGTCTGGTCTACAGAATGAGTTCCAGGACAGCCAGGGCTACACATAGAAACTCTGTCTGGAAAAACCAGAGAGTGTAGGGGAGGGAGTCTAAATACATATAAAATGTGTTGTAGAAAAATACTCGGTATTGCCAAATATGTAAAAATGAATTATTAAACGGGAGGAGAAATTATGTAATTAAATTAAAAGTTATATAAAAAAGAGTCAATGATGTAAAAGGAAGCTTTTTCCTTGAGAGAAGCCTTTCCGCCAGCCTGGTTCTAGAGCCACATCAGTCCCAAATAAACACACAGGAGGCTATATTAATTATGAAGCTGTTGGCCTTGCTTATTTCTTACTGGCTAGCTCTGACTTAAGTAATTACCCCATAATTGTTAATCTAAGTATGTCTCTTACCAGAGAATAGTTCCGGGCTTCCTACCCCATGGTGTTACATCTTGACTCTCTTGTGTTTCTCCTTCCCAGAGTCCTCCTGGACTCCTAGTCCCTCCTATCTAGATTCCCTATAGGCCAGACAGTGCTTTATTGACAAATAACAGGCAAATAACAGGACTTCCCCAATACAATGAGGTGCACTTTGTTCATTGAGATTTTGGTTAAAAGCCAAAATTATTGCAAGTCTCCCATTAAGATGTTGCAAAAGGAGCCAAATAAAATATTCTTTATCTAGAAAAAAATGTAAAGGTCAGCAGGCTGGTTTCATCTGGCAGACATGTATTTATTATTAAAACCAGCTTCAGCAGGGATTTTCCAGATGAACCTGAGCAAATGCCCACCCAATCTTTAAGTGACATTTACATGTCACTTTTCCTGTAAGTGTACCATGGCCCATCTCCATGGCCTGGCTCAGTGTATTTTTATACATGAATGAAACAAAGAAAGCAATTATCCACACCTGGCATTGGTGGCGCACACCTTTAATCCCAGCACTCTGGAGGCAGAGGCAGGCTGATCTCTGTGAGCTTGAGGCCAGCCTGGTCTACTGATCGATTTCCAGGTCAGGCTCCAAAGCCATACAGAGAAACCCTGTGTTGAAAAACAAACAAACAAACAAAGTAATGATCCAGAACAGGTTAATTTAGCTCAGCAAAACATGTAAATAAATGTCAATAAGAACATACTAAATATTAGCAGAACACCTCTTTCCCAGAACTTTCTCAGGACAGACCAATTTAAACACAATTACCTGGTATGTACTATAAATCCTATCTGGGAAAACGTGAAAGCAAGGCAGAAGGCCATATCTAGATTTGGGGTACACTGAGGACAGCGCTCAACATACCCTTTCACCAGATTTGGTTCTATAGCTACGTTCTCACATCCTGAAAGAACAAACATGTCTTATAACTTGAATGTAACACAGGATGTATAAAGTCATGTCCAAGAACAATCCAAGAGACACCTTGCCCCTGAAGAAAAGGCCCTCTGCATTTTTTCTGGAGCGCTTCTCACAGCTCCCCAAGGCATTGTTCACCATGTGCCATTCTTTTGACTGTTTTCTAACGCTGGCGACTTGAGTTCGATCCCTGTGACTCACAGTAGTCAGGGAGAACTGACTTCTGAAAGTTGTCCGTTGACCTCTACAGGCAGGGTTGAGGTACACACGTGTACCTGCATGCTGGTGCACACACACACACACACACGAAATAAAAATCAGAAAGGAACATATTGTTAAGTGAGAAATGCCCAGAAAAGCATAAAGAAAGAAACAAGTGTAAATTTAAAAGATGATAACGCACACAACACAACTGGTGCATGTTTTCTAAGACGCCTATGCTGAGGTGTACTCTTTTCCTTTAAGAAAATAGTGATGCCTTCAAACTGGCCCCGTTTAACCTGTTTAAATGGGTCGGCAACCCTCTTCACCACCGTAAAAGTGTGTTTGTGGCCTTGCATTTTGCAGTGCTGATGTGCTTCCCCTGGAACCAAAGGGAGACACGAGAGCTCTCTGCAAACTCTTTGTAGATTTCCCATCTGTGACTTGATGAATATTTGATGCCCTGGCCAGTCAACATCCCTGCATTAGTGAAACTTCTGCCCAGGAGCAACTGCACAGCTCTCAGCAACAAGACCCGAGTAAGTTAAAAAGAGTAGATTCATTAACTACTTCAAAAGCTTTGGGTTCCCCTGCCCCCACTGGCAATTTTGTGGACTGGATTATTGGCCCCGCTGTCTATACTGGGAAGACTGGAACCACTGCTGTATGGAGGAGCTTGCCCTCCCTGTAGTAGCACATAGTTTCTTCGTGTTCACAGCCCAGGAGCAAATGCAGCGTGACACCCCCCCACACACACACACATCTTCACATGGGTTAATCAGCCGTGGATATTTGGTACTAAGTGAGTTCAGGATCTGCATGGTAAATATGCAGACTGGTTCCCATATCTGATACAGGTTTTAGATATCTGGATGGACCGTGGTTCCCTCTCTGTCTCTGTTGGAGATGGTTGATACTCTGAAAACCAACACATTTGTTCCTGGATTCTTAGCTAATGGACAAGAAGAGTGGGTGAAGGGAATGCTGGTTTTAAATCCTAAATGCAGGGATTTTTTTTTCCAGGTGAGCCTGAGCAAATGGTCACTCAGTCTGTAAGCCTCCACCTAAATGTCACTCCTTCCAGGAAACCCCCCGTGACCCATCTCCACATGTCATGCCTCCCTCTCCCCGTGCGTCTCCCATAAGAGCCCGCAGAATCAAACCAATGAGAAAGTTGAGTAAAATCACAGATGAGCAAGGCAGATCCTCACTGGAGCGGGGAGAAGTGAATCCAAGTGTCCTGCCGTCGTCATTCCTACCCCCATGCTGCCCGCTTCTTAGCTCCCTTCTCTCGGTGTCCTTCCTTGCCTGCTCTTAGCTGAGGATCACAGGGTAGCTTAAGGCTCCGCCTTTCAAACCAGGAGTCCAGGCGTTGTGACAAGGTTGCTGCGCTCCATGACGAGGACCAAGATTCTGCTGGGACACCATTTTTATTTTAAACCTAATGTTTTCATATTAAGACTATAGAACGTGGAGCCAATTTTTACACATGATTTTTAGGAGACCCAAGACTTAAACTGATCAGAGTCTCTGGCATTAGCCCTCTGAATCCTGGAGGTTGGGAGTTTCCTCCTGGTCTGATGGGTTATATTTGAGGTAGAAATGTTGAGAAATATGCTGACTTAATATTGCCATCTTCTTTTGGGGGCCCCACCCCTGCCGTGTGTGTGTGTGTGTGTGTGTGTGTGTGTGTGTGTGTGTGTGTGTGTGTGTTCTGAAATAGCATCTTGCTATATAGCCGTGGCTGGTCTGGAACTTGCTATACAGCCCCAGCCTGGAATTCATCACCCTTCCGCCTCAGCCTCATCAGTGTTGTGATTAGGGGTGTGAGCCTTTGTAGTACATATAACTTGTGTGCGTACTTCCATTTCAGTGATTTAGGTTTTAGGGGCTAAGAGGGCTTTGAAGCCAAAGGCACTATTGCAGAATTGCAGAACTGGGGCAGGACAGGTTAGGTTGGAGTAGAAGTATGGGTCTGACCAGAAGAGACACCCTGCATTTATGAAGCTCACTCCCTGTCCTGCTAGTCCTTCTCAAATAGCCCACATTCAGGACAAGTCATTGTTTACTCAATGCAACACTGACCATGTTCAGGGAAGTAACTTAATCCTTCCATGCCTCGGTTTCCCCAGGTACAAGAAGAATATTGATCCCACGGCTATGCTGTGAGAGGTATTATCATACATGCTGTAAACTGCTGTCTAAAAACACCCAACTTCAGCTGGGCAGTGATGGCACATGCCTTAAATCCCAGCACTCAAGAGGCACAGGCAGGTGGGTCTTTGTGAGTTTGAAACCAGCCTGGTATACAAAGTGAGTTCCAGGACAGTCAGAGAACTGTCTTGAAAAAAAAAAAAAAAAGACCTGACTCACAGCCTAGCCAGTTACTGGCAGTTAAACATCACTTGTTTTTGTTAACATTAGTTACAAAACCAGCATGTGAAAAGCTATAGGTCTAGTACAAATATATAAACAAAGAACTTAATGTCAAAATAATCAAGAGTTACAAATAAGCTAACAAACTATTGAATGTTACAAAGTATATTCAACCCTTCTACTTGTAAAACAAACTTAAGAACAATTAACTTGCCATTTTTCATTTTGAGGGCATGATTCACTAATAGCCTCCGCTGGTGTGAACTCTTCATTTTCCTGCCAGCCTCTTGAGTGCTAGGATTTCCAGACATGTGCCACACCCAGCAGGGACAGATGTAATTTTACTTGTTTTTTGACCCCTAGTTTCACTATGTAGTCTTTGCTGGCCAGGAACTGACAGAGATCAACCTGTCTCTGCCTCCTAAAGACATGTATCACCATAGTGGCAGTGCAAACAGATTGTTATAATGACTGAATAGTAGCAAAAAATTTAAAATCCACATTATGTACTTGTTGTGTGTTTGTAATCACATGTGTGGGGGAAGAGAGTGCTTACCATGGTGGAGGTCAGAGGACAACTTTCAGATATTGGGCTTCTCCTTCCATCATGTGGTCCTGGGGGTCAAATTCAGGTTATCATGGCTTGAGGCAGACACCTCTAACCCTTGAGGCAGCTCTCTGGCCCCTACTAGCAACTCTTAAAGTGGATGGTCTTCAATGTCTTGCGCCCTCAGTAGTTTGACTGAGCAATGACAAAGGCATTCAGAATTTTACACGTTGTTATACTGCTGTACATTTCTTTCATTAGAATGCACTTTTTGGGGGGTGGGGGAGGTTTCAAGACAGAGTTTCTCTGTAGTTTTGTAGGCTGCCCTGGAACTTACTTTATATACCAGGCTGGCCTCGAACTCACAAAGATCCACCTGTCTCTGCCTCCTGAGTACTGGGATTAAAGACGTGTGCCACATCATCCAGGTGTGATTACTTTTCATGTCACTTTTAACTAAACCACCATTTCTATTATTTTCAAGAATTTTATACAAATAATGTTTTAAGAAATGCCAAACTAGACAATGTTTCCTAGGTCAACGTACCCCTTATTTTAAAATTAAACCCAATGTGGTGAAAACCTGATTTCAAGTCAAAAGCAACTGTGATTGTTGGTGAAGTTATTTCAGCAGAGTTTACAGTCAGAAATCAACCTCAGATTTCACAAATCACAGTTAATAGTGTGGTGGTTTGAAAGAAAACGACCCCAAAGGAAGTGGCACTATGAGGAGGTGTGGCCTTGTTGGAGTAGGTGTGGCCTTGTTGGAGTAGGTGTGGCCTTGTTGGAGTAGGTGTGGCCTTGTTGGAGTAGGCGTGGCCTTGTTGGAGGAAGTGTGTCACTTTGGGGTGCGCTTTGAGGTCTCCTTTAATCAAGCTGTGCTCAGTGTGGTACACAGTTCTCTTCCTGCTGCCTGGGGATCAAGATGTAGAACTCTCAGCTCCTTCTCCAGCACCATGTCTGCCTGCACGCTGCCATGCTTCTCTACATAATAGTGGACTAAATCTCTGAACTTAAAGCTAGCTACAAGTAAATGTTTTCTTTTATAAGAGTTGGCATGTTCATGGTGTCTCTTTGAAACCCTGAGGCAAATAGTATGTTGAGGTTGGGCAGAATACTATCATAAAAATATCATAATTTCATCATGTAAATCTCTCACATTGCAATTTTCATCTTCTCTAAGAGAACATATGTTTCCAGTAAAAATTAAGTTCTTTAAACAGTCTTTAAGACTGGATTTTTGTTTAAAAAATTCAAAATAAAAACGTATTAATATGTTTCACGTTGATACAAATACCTCTTTAATGGAGGCTGTTATTTGGTCTACAGCAATTGTTTCTAGAGTGGCACACCCACTGTAGAAAGCAGCACGGGATTTCCTCAGAAAATCAATACTGGAGCTATCATATCATCCCCAGCACTAGGTATGTATCCAAAGAAATGAAATCAGCATCCGCAAAGAGATGTCTTCAGTTCTGTATCTATTGTAGCACTGTTCACAGTAGCCAAAAAATGGAGTAAACTAAGAATCTACAAAGGAGGGATGGAAAATGCACACACACACACACTGAATACTATTCTGCCCTAAAAAGAATGAAGTCCTGTTATCTGTAATAGGGAAGAAACTCAGAAAGTGAAATTAACTGAAATAAGTCAGGCACACAAAGATAACTTGTTTATAAACTTGGAATGTTAAGACAAAATTGGCTGGGCAGTGCTGGCACATGATGTTATCCTAGCACTTGGGAGGCTGAGGGAAGCTGATCTCTGAGTTTGAGGCTGGCCTGCTCTACAGAGTGAGTTCCAGGATAGCAAGGGCTACACAGAAAAATCAGAAAAGAAGTGAAACAAAACCAAAAACCATTGGTTTCACAGGCAGGCAAATGTCAGTGACCAGAGGTGAAGGTCAGTACCAGGAGTGGGTGGTAACTATGATCCATGGGCACTGGTGTTGCAATTGGATATGAGGGAGGGACTGGAGAGATGGCTTAGCAGTTAACAGGCTGGCTGATCTTCTAGGGAACCCAGTTCATTTCCCAGCACTCACATGGTAACTCTCTTCTGTAACTCCAGGTCCAGGAGACCTGATGCCCTCCTCTGCTCTCTGTAAACACCGAACATGCACATGGCACACAGACATTCATGCATGAAAAAAACTAACACATATAAAAACAAACAAACACACCTTTTTACAAGGCAGCAGCTGTAATATGCAGCAGCATGGACGGGTAACTCTAGGTAGTAACTGTGTTTTGTAGCCTCAAAAAACTAGAAGAATGGTGAATTCAAGGCCAGCCCTGGACTACACAGTGAATTCCAGGACAGCCAGAGTCTCACAGAAGAAAAACCTGTCTGGAAAACAAAACAAAAAACCCAAAAATTCAGAAGAATGGATTCTGAATGTTTCTGTCATGAAGGAATGATAAACTTTTGAAGAAATGTGTGTTGACACCAGATATACATGGATAAAACACTTCTCAGTACTTCATTAATTTACAATTGGTGTTTTATGTATCCAGTAAATAAATAATTTTTAAATGTTTCTTAAATAAGAAAATTGTTATCTTTCTCAGAAGGACCTGGGTTCAGTTCTCAGCACCCACATCCACACTGGCAGCTCACAGCCAGCTGTAACTCCAGCTACAGGGCACCCCCCCACACACAACTGAAAATTAAAGAAAGCCTCTAAAATGTTATTTTCCAGCTTAATTTTTATGACTCTTGCATGCTTCAACATTTTGGCATGAAGTTTGCATTCTTTTTTTTCTAAGAAACTAGATAACTTTCGTTGTCTTCTGTAAATATCGCACAAAGCTGAGCTAAATGTGGACAACCGAATGATATTTTTGTTAGGCTATTATTTTGAGGCAGCAATACCCGTATCTGCATTTGTTTCCTTGTTGATTGCCTCTGATTGTTTGCTATTATTTCAGACATTTTTTTTCAGTCCTAGTATTTGTCCCTTGCCACTTTTTTAGTACAACTAACATTTCCTGTTCTTTTAATTAAAAACCTGAGTATTTCTGGCTATGAACCCCATCAGTGGGGGAAAAAGATTGTGAGGATAGATGGATGATCGCGTAGCAGAAGCAGCAGCATTCTCTGTCTTTCCGCTTTAGACTGTAAGAAAGTTTCTACAGTTTCTCCTTGAAAATGTTTTCCCATGGTACGAAATGCTAAGCTTTCTGCCAGTTTATACAATGAGAAATCAATAATCAGTGATTTGAATCATCTTGTCCTTCTGGATACGTGCTCCTGAATTCAGAAGGCTCCTGCATGCTTCTCCCTGCTCTCCCTACAACGAGGAGAGCTTTTCTCTTCCTCTCTGTAGTCACCAGTTTCCCAGCCCTTTATCTTCAGGAAGTGGGTCCATCCCGAACCCGCTCCTTCTGAGTTGTGAGTTAGATATGAAAACTACCTTTATAGTATCTTGTTTGGATCAGGTGAGAGGGGATTCATCTGGCCTGTGGCTTTGCTCTTATTTTAATTACTCTGTTTATTGGCTGAATCTTCACTAAATGAAGAGTTCATAGGGCTTGTGAGGTTTACATAGAAGTTTGCTTTCTGTAACGGTTTCCGGTTTAAAATCGAAGGGGATGGTAACTTTCTGAACATGTTCCGTTTCCTTCAACCCCCATTCTTCTGAGCTCCACGTTCTAGTTTTGTAATTCTGTCCCAGTCTCATTTTTCTTCCATTCTCAAAGACACAAAGCAATAAAAGAGTTGGGAGGAGAAAGCTGGGTGGGTAAC
Source organism: Mesocricetus auratus (assembly GCF_017639785.1). Taxonomy (NCBI): domain Eukaryota; kingdom Metazoa; phylum Chordata; class Mammalia; order Rodentia; family Cricetidae; genus Mesocricetus; species Mesocricetus auratus. The sequence continues at coordinate 112,407,370 of NW_024429184.1, read as the reverse complement.
GGTGCTGGCTGTGAAAGCGTGAGGACCTGAGCTTAATCCAGCACACATTTAAAAGGTGATGGGACTGTGCATGGGACCACAGCCCAGGCCTGTGGAAGGCAGAGACAAAGAATCCCCGGGGCTTGAGGCTAAGTTCCAGGTGCAGTAAGAGACCTTGTCTCAAGGGAATAGAGAGAGTGACAGAGCTAGGTACTTACCACCCTCCTCTGGCTTCTGAGCATGCCTGGTGTATGCAACCACACACACACACACACACACACACACACACATGCACCCACACACACACACAATGAAAATATCACTCAAAGGGCTTCAAGCCTGAGTATATCCCACCAAAAAGGTATTTGAAGCAGATATTGAGATACCAGAAAATTAAAAATATGTTAGAACCTCAAGGTTATTTTTCTTCTAAAACATCTAAAATTATCAGTTAGTACACAATAACAAAACACAAAAAGCAATTAATGAATGTTTGCACAAATTAAAAATTTTAAATACAAGTAGTTGTTTACTTCTAAATAAACTTTTTTATAAATATAAATGATTTTCAATACACATCAGTTAACTGGGCATTGATGGCACAAGCTTTTACCAGCATGTGGGAGGCAGAGGCAGGTGGATCTCTGTGAGTTCAAGCCCAGCCTAGTCTACAGAGCTAATTCCAGGACAGACAGAACTGATACATAGAGAAACCCTGTCTCAAAAAACAAAACAAAACACATCAGCTACAAATAACAAAAAAAGGTCATATCATTGTGCTGGTTAGTTTTTTGTCAACTTGATACAAGATAGGACTTAGGTGAGGGCTTGGGGGAGGGTTGAAGGGGGTGGGAGAGGAGGGGAGGAAGAGGAAGCTGGGATTGACATGTGAAGCAAGCTTGTTTCTAATTTAAATTAAATTAAAAAAAAGATAGGATCGTTTGGAAAGAAGGAACCTCGGCAGAGAAACTGCCAATCTCTCATCTCTATATTAGTTACCTTTCTACTGCTGTGCTAAAATATCATGACCAAAACAACTTACAGAACAGTGGTTCTCAACCTGTGGGTCATAACCTCTTTGGGGTCACATATTAGATATTTACATTATAATTCATAATAGAAGCAGAGTTATAGGTTTGATGTAGCAACAAAATAATTTTGTGGTTGGGGGTCACCACAACATGAGGAACTGTATTAAAGGGCCACAGAATGAGGAGGGTTGAGAACCACTGGTATGGAAGAAAGAGTTTATTTGGGTCTTACAGTTTCAGAGGGCGAGTCCATGACCATCATGGTAGGGAGCATGGCAGCAGGTAGGCAGGCATGAAGCTGGAGATGTAGTGAGAGCTTAATTCTTGAGATACCACAACAGGGGCAAAAAGAGAGACAGAGAGAAACAGAGAAAGACCAAGTTAGAATACTAAGTGAAATGGTGTGGCTTTTGAAACCTCAGAGCCCATCCCCAACAGTGGCTCACTTTACTCCAAGGTTACACTTTTTAATCCTTCCCAAACAGTCTACCAACTGTAGAACAAGCATTCAAGTATATGAGCTTATGGGGGTCATTCTCATTCAAACCATCCCATGCCTCTACCAGATTGGCCAGTAGGCAACCCTGTGGGGCATTTTATTGGTTTATTAGTTTATATGGGAGGACCCAGCCCATTGTGGGCAGTGCCATCCCCGGAAAAGTGTCCTGGATGGTATAAGAAATCAGGCCGAGCAAGCCATGAAGAGCAAGCCAGTAGGCATCCTTCCTCCCTGGCCTCTGCTTCATTTCTGCCTTCAGGTCCCTGGCTTGAGTCCCTTCCCTGACTTCCCTCCTTGATGGACTACAAATTGTAAGGTGAAATAAACTCTGTCCTCCCCTCCCCCCCTTTGGTCCTAGCGTTTATCACAGTAATGGAAGGCCAATGAAGACAGCTTTGTTTCATACTTCCAGGGTCTCTACTATTTATGTAATCAAAGAGTAAATGCTGTTTAAGATTGCAAACATCCTTTGGCCACCAGGTACAGCTGTTGCAGACACTGCACTAATCTGTAAGTACTTCTGGGTCCACAAATTGGAACTTGAAGAAGCAAGAAAGTAGACATTCATCACCCTTGGGAAATGATACTTTATTATGCAGGAATCTATAGCATTTGTGACATCTGAGAGGAAGGATTTGACAGGTTAATTAATCTGCTTTTTCTCTTGCTTAAATGCTACCACAGCTCAAATTGTCCTGCTTAGGTCTGTCCTTCCGTGGCGTTGGCAGCAGCACAAGCCGCAGTCTTCATGCCATTTGGAGAAAGTCACCTTCTGCTTCCAGGTCAGAAGGCAAGAAAGAAAAAAGGAGGAGGGCAAGACGCGCTTGAAGTGGTGCATGCTGAAGGCCCCGGCTGTGCCATGCAGCGGGCAATACAGCTCTTTAGTGAACATTTGGGGCGGAACCTCTTGTCCAGGTCTGAAGGCTGTCAAAAGTCCAGTACAAAATCCAACACCTTCGACAGGGTAACCCCCATCTGGGGAGTAGGAAGAGGCTCAACACATGAGTATCAATATAAATTATGATCTAAGCATTTTGATGTTTGTTTTTTCTAGAAAAAATACTAACATGCACACACTATTTTATGTATTTTTATTTTTGATGATGATGATGATTTAGTTTTTTCCAGACAGGGTTTCTCTGTGTAACCCTGGCTGTCCTGGAACTTGCCTTGTAGATCAGACTAGCAGAGAATTCAGAGCTCTACTTGCCTCTGCCTCCTGAGTGTTGGAATTAAAGGCATGCATCACCATACTGGGATTTATGTATCATTCAAATAGACAAAGGAAGTTACTTATAAAAGCTTAGATGAGCTTCTTCCCAGGTAATACATCTTGTAACACTTTCCAAGTTGCTACTAAAATTTTGTTGACTTTATATCCATAATATTGCAATCATTTCTTCTTAGTTGACTCTTTTTTCAAGTTTGTCATTGTAAAATTAACATAAAAACATTCTGTGCAACTGACTTGGTCTCTGTGTTTAAACTCACAGCTGTTTTGTCCAAATATAATTAATGTGTAAATGTTAGAAATTAACTAAATCTATCTGCTGTAAAATTACTTAGCTTTTACTCATGGTCTTCATCTTCTGAAATTTCTGAACAATTAAGTTATAGATGAAAAGTTTGCATTAGGGTGGGCTCTCTGATACCCAAGGCAGGTGAATATGTGAATATGTTAATTTTAACTGGAAACATTTTAAAATTCAGATTGATAAGTAATGTTAAATGGAAACTCAAGTATATATTTACATATTTAAATATTTCATGTATTTTATACACTGTGAAACATAGATAAATAACTTTTGATAATATATATATACTTATATATGTAATCCATATAAGCATAATTAAGATTGATGATAATGTCAGGCATTTGAATCATCTGGTCTACAAAGACAGTTCCAGGACAGCCAGAGCTCAAAACGCCAAAAAAATTAAGAATATATACAGATACACACACACACAATTATATATATATGTATATATATATAGATATATATGATTGGGGATATATATGCGTGCATGTGTGCATGTGTGTATGTGTTTGTGTGTGTGTGTGTGTGTGTGTGAACAATTTATTCATCTTGCTGCTTTGTGTCTTTGTAACTAGAAAGCCAATCCAGGATGAACATTCTGGTTGACCCCAGTTCCATAGTCTTGCCCCATACCATATAGTCTGGTTGAGAACAGAACTCAGTGCAGGCCTCAAGGGTCCTTTGAATATAGAAACAAATTTGTAAATTCATAAAAAAATCATGCAGTCCCATTTAAGGGGTAGAGAAGGATTAAAGAAAAGATTATTTTCTAGCTGGATGGTGGTGGCATACAACTTTAATCCCAGCACTTGGGAGGCTGCGGCAGGTGGATTTCAGTGAGTTCAAGGTCAGCCTGGTCTACCAAGCAAGTTCCAGAACAAGACAATGGGCATTTTAAACATTTCTGTATTTCTTAACTTATTTAAATACTAAAAATGAATTCATGTTATATTTGTCAAATCTTAAAGATTAATAAAAAGAATCATTTACATAGTCAGAGTATGAAATGCCATAGTCTCTTTGGAAACAGCTTGGTACTTGCTCATGGAGTTCAGCAAACATTTAACACATGACCCAACAAATCATCCTAGATGTTTACTTAAGAAAAATGAAAATTTATGCCTTTGGAAAAATCTGTACCTGGATGTTCATCACAGATTTATTTATTCACAGTCTCTAAAATCTGGAAGCAATCTGTATGCCCACTCTCAGGTGACCACATCTTGTGCGAAACAGCGTAGTGGTAACAAAATAGTAACAAACTACATGTGTTACAACATGGCTGAGCCACTTATACAGGGTGAACAATGCCTGAAAAAAAGGGTTACTGTGCTAGAATATTCTGCTTATATGATAGTGAAAAAAGGGGAAATGACATGGTCAGAAAACAGATTAGTGGTTTCTGGAGGTGGGGACTAGAAAATGCCGCAGGAATATTTTTGCAATGATGGAAATTTTCTACATGTTGGTTATATTGGTGATATACAGCTGTATATATAGCTCAAACTCTTTAATGCTATCCCTAAAAAGATTCATTATCAATGAAGTCATAAACTGTAGCTTGTGTCATGGTTATATTATAACCTATAGCTGTTGTGAGGTATTTGTACACTGTGTGAAAATGTATTGCTGTGATTGGTGTAATAAAAAGCTGAACAGCCAATAGCTATGCAGGAGGCATAGGCGGGACTTCCAGGCAGATAGAGAAAGGAGAAGAAGGAATCTAGATGTGCAGGAGAAGTCAGGAGACACAGAGCAGAAACGGGAGATACAAGATGGGAGAGAGGTAATGCTATGGGATAGGATGTAGATTAATACAAATGGGTTAATTTAGTTATAAGAGCTGGTTAAGAACAAGACTAACCTATAGGCTGAGCTTTCATAATTAATAAGAAGTCTTCATGTCATTATCTGGGAGCTGGCTGGTAGAACAGAAAAAGACTTGCTACATATAGTCTTTCCTATCTAACAGCATCTATTACACAATGTTACAGATTATCATCTTGTGTAATAGCATGTAAAACACAAGCTATTAAGAGCACACAAAGACAGTTGGAAGGAGGGTCCTAGAAATGGATGATCAATTCAGATGACAGTATCATATGGGTCTACATGACTTAGTTATGATGGTAGTTGGGGCTGCACAATCAGCTAGACTGGGAAAGTTAATGGCACTAAGAGACTCTGAGGAAGCATAAGTGCTCCGATCCAGGCCTCAAAATTAGAGTTTAAACAATGCATTAACAAACAAGTTAATGAGAAAATATAGGGACATGGTAACAGTAGCAACAAGGCTTCTACATTTTTCCAAATCCTCTTGTACTATAAAAAAGGATGGATTAGGGGCTAGGGAGTGGTTAAGAGCCTTTGTTACTCTTCCAGAGGCCCCAGGCTCCATTCCCAGCATCAACATGGTTGGTGGCTCACAACCATCTATATAGCTCTAGTTCCAGGGAATCTAACATCTTCCTCTGAGTTCTGACACATGCATACACGAAGGCAAACCACTTATACACATCAAATAAAATAAATATATTTTTAAAGGGCAGATTAAATAGCAACATCCTCGACATAATGTCAACAACTTAAAGTTAACTCAATGAATAAGTATCTCCTGAATGCCCAAATCTGAATAGGCACTTGAAAACCAACAAAGATAATGAAAGATATACATTGTATCAGTGTACACAGAAGGGAACAATGAGGCACATGGCCTAGCTAAGACAGATCTTAGAGATGGAAATGGGACATTACTGAAAAGCACTGGAGAGCAGTTTGGAAAAGCAGTTGAGCAAGGTAGTGGATGCAGTGGATGTGTGGATGCAGTGGATGTGTGGATGCAGTGGATATGTGGATGTTGTGGATATGTAGATACAGTGGATATGTGGATGCAGTAGATATGTGGATGCTGTGGATATGTGGATGTTGTAGACATGTGGATGCTGTGGATATGTGGATGCTGTGGATATGTAGATGCTGTGGACATGTGGATGTTGTGGATGTGTGGATTCTGTGGATATGTGGATGCTGTGGACATGTGGATGCTGTGGATATATGGATGCTGTGGATATGTGGATGCTGTGGATATGCAGATGCTATGGACATGTAGATGCTGTGGACATGTGGATGCTGTGGATATATGGATGCTGTGGACATGTGGATGTTGTGGACATGTGGATGCTGTGGATATATGGATGCTGTGGATATGTGGATGCTGTGGATATGTGGATGCTGTGGACATGTAGATGCTGTGGACATGTGGATGCTGTGGATATATGGATGCTGTGGATATGTGGATGCTGTGGATGTGTGGATGCTGTGGATATGTGGATGCTGTGGACATGTGGATGCTGTGGATATGTGGATGCTGTGGATATGTGGATGCTGTGGATATGTGGATGCTGCGGATATGTGGATGCTGTGGATATGTGGATGCTGTGGATATGTGGATGCTGTGGATATGTGGATGCTGTGGATACATGGGTGTGCTGATGGGAAGGTTGGAAGAAGAGATGGCAGTCTTGGCTCTGTGAGCTTTCAAAACTAAAAGGCTCCTTTATAGACATAAGTCTCACACCAAAGGTAGACGGTGTGTAGAAAGTGAATTCTAAAGGGGGAACTCACTGGGCAGTATGATAAGAAGTAGAAGAATCAGGTTAAAGGAGAGGAGCCACATATTACAAGATTCTAATAAGGACCCAGAAGACGAAGTGATAGAGTTGGTGTGCAAGTAAAGTTATTCTGACCCCTCTTTCATTATAAAGGAAAAATTTATATAAAAATGGCAAAAGAGCCCTTGATATAAGAAGAAAAGCAAGCACTGGGCAACACAGCATTCCAATAATGAAAACATACCAAAAGGAAATATTTACAAAGACAGTGAAAATATGTAGCATATGACTTGAAGATGATCTAAAACTAGCAGAACAACGTTAATGAAGAGAGGGTTATTGAAGTCAGAATTAGAAACCTCAGAAGGTAAGACTCACAATTAAAGTCGATACTAATCACTTTAGAAGCAAAGGTTCAAAGAGAAGGTACAGATGAAGGAATAGACACAGCAGAGAATGTCTTAATACAAGTCACAGTTAAAAGCAACAGAAGGCAAACCAGAAAGCATCCCAACCTTTGGAAGAAACAAAGACTGAAAAGAATTCGAGGCAGCTGCTTACAGACCTGCACCACTGAGATCTACAGCCATAGCGGGCTCTTCTGATTTCTAACTCAAAGCATGAATTCCCTCTCCCCCTTTCTATCTCTTCTTTGGACAGCCACTCAGATGCTAACTGAGCATGCTTGCCCTTACACTCTGGGCTTCTCTCACTCTTTTCTCTGAAGGCCCTCCCTCCCTCCTTCTCTCCACAGCAGCTTGTAAACCTCCATTGCTGACCCCAGTTCAAGAGGCATGACTGCTTCTTCATCCTCTCCTGCCCCCAGGAAGCTGCCAAGATTTATCCGATGCCTGTAAAGGTGTTTTTCTATTGAACTCCAGTAAGTTACCCCCCCAAGGTCCCTTTGTATATGAGCACGTATACTCTCACATATGTGAGTGCATTTGTATGAGGCCAAAGAACAACCTCAGGTTTTATTCTTCAGAGAACAATCTACCTTATTTTGGGGACAGTGTGTTTCATTGACTTGGCACTTGTCCATTAAGTTAGGCTAGTTGGGGGGCTGGAGAGATGGCTTAGAGGTTAAGAATGTTGACTGCTTACTGCTGTTCAGAAGATCGTGAGTTCAATTCCCAGCAACCATATGGTGGCTCACAACCATCTATAGTGGGATCTGATGCCCTCTTGTGGTGTGTAGGCAAACATGTGTCTATAACGAATAAGATAAATCTTAAAAAATATTTAGGGTGGCTTGGAGGTAAGTTCTAGGGACCCATCCTCTGTTGTGAAAGGTTACAAGACTGTGTTACCATGCCCGGCCTCCTGTGTGGGTTCTGGGAATCAAGTGTATGCTCTTGCAAGACAGCACATGTGTTGTCTCCCTGGCCCCAAATTGAATATTAAGATTTTTGTATTAGATGACAGCATAATAAGTGTTAAATATATAATACCAATAATGATAGTAATAGTAGAAACAACAACAGCAGCTCAGTTCTATAAAAGGATGTCCTTGTTTCTTAGGAGATAAGCATAGAGGAACTTTAGACTGAAACTTCACTGAGTCTCTTATTTCCTCTATTTTCAGACCTGCCAGCTAGAGTCTATCCTAGGACCTCAGCGACCTGGCCTGAAAAGATGAGCTGACCTGCGCTGCTCAGGGTCATTTGGGCTTCAAGTAACAAGACACCCGAGTCAAGGCAGCTTAAACCGTAAGGACGCCTGATGTAATGAGAAGTGCAAAGGTAAAGGGCTCCAGGATTGCTGATTCGCCAGCTCCAGGACACAGAGCCCTCGTCTGTCACCTTCTCTGTACTTCTCCCAGCTTTAACTCTGTTGCAAGATGCCTACACAACTTTATGTGTCCTGTACTCACACGACATACCCAAAGCAGACAGGAAGGGTGCTGGCTAGAGCCCTCTCCAAGGATGACACTCAGCCCCATAAGCCTGTCCCCCTAAGATTTCTCTCACACCTCATGGGCCGTACAGTTCAATCATCACCACCAGAGTAAAACTAACATGGGATGGTTGTTGGGTGAGCAGCCAGCCATGTTTCGTATGTGAGCTGACCAGCCTCACCAGCCTAGGACTTTGGGGGAAAAAAACCCAGCAGACAGGCTGGCCCTGAGTCAGTAAGAGGCTATGAAAAGGCCAAGTTAAAGCCAAGAATGGGCTCTATTAGCCTACCAGCACCCTGATATTTTCAATTTACAACTTCAGTTCCAAGCCACATAGGATGTACCAAGTAGAACCCGACATTGGTCAGTAATGGGAAATATTAAAAATAGGCCATAATTAGCCGGGCGTTGGTGGTGCACGCCTTTAATCCCAGCACTCGGGAGGCAGAGGCAGGCAGATCACTGTGAGTTCGAGACCAGCCTGGTCTACCAATCGAGTTCCAGGACAGCCTCCAAAGCCACAGGGAAACCCTGTCTCAAAAAACCAAAAAAAAAAAAAGGCCATAATTAATAAATATACAGGGATGTCTTAAGCCACCAAAGGCGGAAGTGTAGCTATGCTTCAGAAGACATTGGGGGCAGGTGGAACTCACACCAGACACCCACCTTGTGCTTTTACCTGTTTCTTATTCTTATCACGGCATGGGGGCAGCTCTGTTTCCATGTCCCTAGGTTATCAGCCCCTACACATGCACATACATGCACACGCACATGCACACACACACACACACACACACACACACACACACACACGAACACACACCTCCTGAATTTGCATTGAAGTTTTGACCTTCACTAGGAACCCAGGTAGTGGCTGGTTTGTTCCTTGATCTGAGTTTCAGATTCCCAGGGGAGAGAAACTGAGAGGTGAGGTCAGGTCAGGTGTCCAGGCCACCAAGTCCAGAGGCTTCAAGTGACAACAGATACACGTGGAGTAAAGAGAGAAAACTAGACACACGAGTCTGTGGTGCCAGGCTGCAGCAGTGTCCCTAAGTGCTCTGCCAAGGTCTCCTCAAAGCAGTGGTTCAGAGGGCGGGAGGAGACATGTCTTCCAGGGGACGGTTGGCAACATCTGGAGACACTGTGGTTATTATAGCCTGCCCATCACATCTGGAGACACTGTGGTTATTACAGCCTGCCCATCACATCTGGAGACACTGTGGTTATTATAGCCTGTCTGTTCTGGCTAGTTTTATGTCAACTTGACATAACCTAGAGTCATCAGAGAAGAGGGAGTCTTAATTGAGAAAATGCCTCCATCACATCCTGCTGTCGGGTATTTTCGTAATTCATGATTGATGGGGGAGGCCCAGCCCACTGTGGGTGGTGCCATCTCTGGACTGGTGGTCCTGGGTTCTATAAGAAAGCAGGCTGAGTAAGCCATGGGGAGCAAGCCAGCGAGCAGCCGCCTAGCCATGGCCTCTTCATCAGCTCCTGCTGTTTGAGTTCCTGTCCTGACTTTTTTGGATGATGCACTGTGACGGGGTACATAAACCCTCTCCTCTCCGACTTGTTTTTGGTCATGGAGTTTCCTCACAGCAATAGAAACCCAAACTAAGACACTGTTGTTGGAGACCAGGGATATCTCAAGCAATCTAGAATTCTCCCGAATTGTTGCGTGAGATAGAATTACCTAGCCCCAAATGCCATCAGTGCTGAGGCGACAATCCTCACAGCCCACTCTTTACCCGCAGTAGTGAGGACAGAGCCTGGTGCCTTGTGTTTGGCCCTGTGGCTGAGCTCCGCCCCCAGCACGCTCTGTACCTTTCATTTTGAGACCGGAGCTCACTAAGTTGTCCAGTTTGGCCTTGAACTGGTTCTGTCACTCAAGCAGGGATTGAATTTTTGATCCTCCTGCACCAGCTCTCTGGAGCTCGGATTCTAGTCCTGAGCTCCTGATGCCCTTTCGATCACACTTGCTGCTGTTTCCGTCGAAAGCAGCTCCTCTGCCCACGGGGCACGCCATGTGTCCCTCACACGGTAAGAGTCAAGGGAGGTGCCAGCACCGGGTAGACACCGGCGCACAGACGGTCTATGGCTGACGACCGCGTGTAGTGCGAACTCAGTAAAAGCGCCCTGGCTGTCCGCAAAGACTTAGAGCTTGACGTTCTTGCCCTGAGGGGTCGGGAGTTGAAGGTGTTAAAAAACCGGAATGAGTGGAGACAGGTGCTGGAAGAAGTTTGTTCTTACTGGTACTGAGGCAGCCCAGCTGGTACCTGCTCCTCCCTCCCACACGCCATAAGGGAGAGCTGTAGATCCCTAACAGCTGCGGACTGTGAAGAAGGCATCCCCTCCCACTCCGGCTTGTTAGGCAGGCAGGTACAGGCACAAAGGCTTCAGGCTTTGGGGCTCCTTTTTGGCTTAAGCTGTATAACATCTGCTTTTGTTTCTTAAGGGTACATTGGCAGCTTGAAGTCTTAAAAAACAAACGGAAACGCCCTGTAAGTGGTTCAGAGTGAAGAACCCTCGTGAATAAGGGAAAGAAAAGAGTCTATATGGGCGAATATGTTCCTTAAATTCCTGATAAACTCAAGCTTGATCTTTGACGAAGAGAAAATTTTAAGTTTAGCAAAGTTTTGAGACCAATGCCAGAATTTAGACCATTCAGGGTCTTTGCTGCCCTCTACTGACTAAAATGAAGATTGCAGGTGGCTTGCTAGGCTGGCTTTTGGGTCTTGTACTGTGTGGTGCACGGGGCTGAAAAAGAGGTCTGTCTTCCAGCAGAGCTTGGAGGCAGGCGGGAAATGTTTTAGGGGTGTTTTGAGTGCTCTGAAGCGGAAAGAAGGCTACCCACGACGGATCTACGGATATGATGGACGGAGAGCAGAAAGCTGTGTGTGCTGAGCCCGGCGGAAGAGCTTGCCAGGAGTTAGAGAAGCGCGTGGAGACTCCAGAGACAGCAAAGAACAAGGTGGTCCCTGAAGTCAGGACACGAGCCGGGGGAACGAGAAAGACAGACTAGGGAGATGTGAGCAAGGGTCCCAGCCGTCAGGGAAGTCCACCACTCACAAAAGAGCATGGATTTTATTCTGGATAAATATCTTTTATTCAGAAGCAGCTTTCAAATGGTTGCTGTACTTTCAATTAAAAAAAAAACCTGTGTGTGCTCTGTATGTGAGCATACACACATGGTACAGGTATTTATGTGGAGGCCAGAGGTTGACATTGGGTTTCTTGCTCAGTGGCTCCCTTTGTATTTTTGAGGCGGGGTCTCTCACTGACCCTGGAGAGCTCACTGACTAGACTGGTTGGCCGGCAAGCCTCTGCAGTCTGCTCATCTCCTCAGTGCTGGGATGGCACCACCCACTTGTTGCTTTTACACACGGACCTCGGATCCAAATTCAAATCCTGGTGCCTGTACAGTGAACACCTTACCCAGCGAGCCATCTGGCCAGCCTGATTTTGCTTCTAAAAGACTACTATGTATGCTCTAGGTGGGTAGCAGGGTCGGTAACGTGCTTACGCTGAGTGCAGGAGGACCTGGGTGGGCTCCTCAGAAACTGTCTGGAAAATGCACAGTGTTACACACTTGTAATCCCAGTGCTAGAAGATGAAGACATGGGGATCTCTTGCTGACCAGGCTGTCTAGCCTACTTAGCAAACTATAGGCCAATGAAACATCCTATCTCAAAAACTAAGGTGGACAGGATGGTGCCTGAAGAAAGGCAACTTAAGGTTGTCCCCTGGAGTGAGCATGCACATGCGTGTGCACACACACACACACACACACACACACTTTACTAAAGGATATCCATAATTTCCCCCCACATGTCAGAAAGTTACATTCATTAAGTAAACATTGAGGTGACAGCTGTGTCCTGGGTAGATGATGGCTGACCGGCAGTGTCAGGAGATGAGTGGGCAGTGCGGGGAGTAGGGTAGGCTGCAGCATGCAGGGGTACCTCTGGGGTCTTGGCTTCAGGACCCACTGGTGGGTTGAATATGACGGACAGAACAGGACTCGGTCGCTGAGGCTGCATTGGGCAGCGAGCCAGCTCTGGCAGGTTTAAGAAGCGGTGAAGTCTGCAGACCCTGCTCCTGGCTCCTCTGGGGCCAGTAGGTCACCACCGCTGGTATGGTCACCTTGCTCAGTCCTGATCAGCCTGGGAAATTCACCCTGGTAGGGCTCAGCAAGGCAGTTCTCAAAAAAAAAAAAATGGCCACGAAGCCTCTTGCTAATGTGAAGGTGCCATAAACATCAGGCAAGGAGAATTACAGCCCCGCAGGCTCATAAAAGAGAAAGTGTGTCATGGCTTGAGGAAGCCACAGCGACTTCGAGGGCACCGAGCTGTCTTTCCAAGCTGTGTTTTAACTGCAGGGAGATGACTGGAGGAAGCAGAGAGCTAGCTGAGGTCGGGCGGCTTTGGAGTCTTCTGTGAAAGGGTCCAGTTATCAAACCTGACAGCAACACTTCCCTTCTGCTCAGGGCTGCTTCAAGGTGAAGTGGGACATAGTTTGAACTTGTACTAACTCAGCCACGAGGAGGAGAAAAGGGAGTAACAAACTCTGCCTCAGGCAGCCTCAGATGCTGGGAAATAAACAGCATCTAGTGTCCTATCTTTTCCAATGCTTGACCCACCTGTCAGCTAATTAGCAGGGAGCCCAGGTGTTCTCCCTGCCTTGGTGGGCTCCCCTGCTAACCATCTGTCCAGTTGGCTTTTGATGCACCCCACATGTCTAGGAGCCCTGGCCTCCAGCCTCTTTCTTCTCCCCCTTCTTATTTCACTTTCTCTTTGCATGCAACTGCCGACTAAAAGTCAGTAAGATCTGATGGTAAGCGTGGCTTTGTGTTGGGGCCCTGGAACTAAAACGGGGGAGGGGGGAGAGGGAAGAAATGTGATATGAAGATCCTACTCCAGAGGAATGAGCAGTCAGCTATGTGAGTAACTTCTAGAAGTACACACACACAGAGAGAGAGAGAGAGAGAGAGAGAGAGAGAGAGAGAGGAGAGAGAGGGGAGAGAGAGAGACAGAGAGAGACAGAGACAGAGAGAGAGGAGAGAGAGACAGAGAGAGAGGAGAGAGAGAGAGGAGAGAGAGAAAGACAGAGAGAGGGGGGGAGGAAAAGTAGAACAACTGCAAAGAATAGTAACAATTTTAAAATAAACTTTATTATTTTTTAAAAGAAACTTGCAAATAAGCAAAAGCATCACACAACAGAATTAACCAGACACAAAGTCATGCAATTTAATGAACTTGCATATGGTGAGAGCTGCCACAGCTCGTATCTGCACTGGGGCTGACCACGTGCCAGGCATGCCCACTGGGGCATCGTCTCTGCTCTGTGGTCTTCACTGTAACCACAGGAGGCAAGCAGGAGCCACTACAATCCCCAGGAAGAAGCTGCAGCTTGGGGAAACGGTGTCCCGGCTACTGAGTTCTGAAGTTTGTACATTGCTCAGTTAGATGCATCAGTTATGACAGATAAGAGGATTTCTGATAGGGTGGGGACGTTCTGCTGGGTGCTCAATGACGACACTGTCCTTTGCTTCCCCCAAGATCTCTTCTGTGCACACCCCCATCCTGAACCCAATCCCTCTGCACCCTAGTAATAAATACTGAATCAAAATTGTATAAACATTTCTGCATGATTTTTAAAACATTTTAGATGTAAACACCAATAACCCTAGTAAATTTCAAGAAATAATAAACCTTAATATATACAAGTACATTTACAGATCAATTTGTTTGTTTTGTTTTGTTTTTTGTTTGTTTGTTTTTCAAGACAGGGTTTCTCTGTATTGCTTTGGAGGCTGTCCTAGAACTAGCTCTTATAGACCAGGCTGGCCGGGATTAAAGGCATGCACCACTAACGATATGTTTTAAACTGGATTGAGCCAGGCAGTGGTAGCACATGCCTTTAATCCTAGCATTTTCGAGGCAGAGGTACGCAGATCTCTGAGTTCAAGGTCAGCCTGATCTACAGAGTGAGTTCCAGGACAGCCAGGGCTGTTAAACAGAGAAATCTTGTCTCAGAAAAAAATAAATAAATTATGGATTGAATTTATTTCTTTTTGTTTTACCTTGTTATTATTTGGGGGCCTTTTGTCTTATTTCGCTTTTAGATAGTCTTGTTATGCAACTCAGGCTGCCCCCTAACTCATGAGCCCTTTGCCTCAGCCTCCCTAGAACTTAAGATTACACACCAGTGCTCCTATAATGGCTAATTTTTGATTGTCAACTTAAAACTACCTAGAATTTCTGGGTGGTGGTGCAGGCCTTTAATCTCTGCACTTGGGAGGCAGAGGCAGGTGGATCTCTGTGAGTCTGAGGCCATCATAGTCTACAAAGCAAGTTCCAGGACAGCCAGGACTACACAGAGAACCCTGTTTGGAAAACCCATTTAAAGAGACCAATATGGCTACCCTGCCCCTCAGCTACTGAAGTTATCTTTGATACAAGAAGTTCTTCGTAGCTGGGCGGTGGTGGCGCACGCCTTTAATCCCAGCACTCGGGAGGCAGAGGCAGGCGGATCTTTGTGCGTTCGGGGCCAGGCTGGACCGATAGCCTCCGAAACAATACAGAGAAACCCTGTCTCGTAAAAACCAAAAAAAAAAAAAAAAGAAGTTCTTCGTTCAGTTCTGCTTTGTGCTTAAGATAAAGCCAGGGCCTTGCCCAATCTAAACAGGCACTCTTCCATGGAGCTACAATCACAAATCCTCTCCTTTAAACTTTATGGTATTTTAATCATCCAAGAGTTCTGTCTAGATCAGAATTGGCCAATTTGAGTTTTCCTGACATGAAGTCCCTTTGAGGACTGTTTTCTACGTCAGAGAGGCCACTTTCCAGAGAAAATTTATTTGATCTGAAGTCAGTGTTTTTTTTTTCTTTAGTCAATACTACACTTAACTACATGCAATCATAATCCTTTAAAGTTTTCATTTGTGTTAGTGAGCGATGCTGGCAATATCCATTACTAATTGGGCTGCAGACTAGTAGTTCATATATATCTCTTAGCTAAGCCTTAAGACAATTGAGTGGCTTCTGTGCCACAGAGAGGGCTAGAAAAACAGATTGAGACTCAGGCATGGTGGAGAGAGAGAAAATGCTGTCCCATTTGATGGTTGGTGTTAATTGTTGGCTTACCAAATCTAGATTCACCTGGGAGATGGGCATTTGGGCGTGCCTGTAGAGGGTTATCCTGATTAAATTAACTGACGTGAGAGAAGCCATCTTGATTGTGGATGGGAATGTTCCCTGGGCAAGGGGTCCTGGGACAATAGATGATGAACACTGAGCTGAGCTCTGGTATTTATTGATGGTTCCTTGCTTCTCTTTCTTATTCTGAAACTTCATTTAGTTCATGGGTGCGTATGTGCCAGGGTGTACATGAGGACACCTTTTAGGAGTTAATTCTCCCCATCTCGTGGTTGAGGCAGGGTCTCTCTTGTTTCTGGTGCGGCGCTGCATAGTGTAGGCTAGCTGGTCTAGTGAGTTTTTTAATTCTCCTTCTACTTTCCACCTCACTGAAGGAGATGAAGATGAAGATACTACCACAGCCAGGGTTTTTTGTTTGTTTTCTTTGCAAGACAGGGTTTATCTGTGTAGCCCTTGCTATCCTGGAACTTGGTCTGTAGACCAGGCTGGCCTCAAACTCACAGAGATCTGCCTGCCTCTGCCTCCCAAGTGCTGGGGTTCAAGGCATGCGCCACCACACCCAGCACATCAAGGCTTTTATATGGGTTCGAGGGGATGAGCTCAGCTCACCAAATACATTTACCTGTTCAGCTATCTTTCCTGCCTGTCCTCTTGATATTTGGTTGTAGATGCAATGTAGCCAGCTTTATGTTCCTGCTGCCTTTCTGGCCATCACAGACCGTGTGTGTAATCCTAACCCCATGTTCCACATGTTGAGACAAGAAGGATCACACAGTCAGATCCTGTCTCAAAACAACACAAAAAAGTAAAAACAGCAAATGGCATTTATAGCCAGGCAGTGGCGACACACTCCTTTAATCCCAGCACTCAGGAGGTAGAAGCAAGCAGATTTCTGTGAGTTTGAGGCCAGTCTGGTCTACAGAGTGAGTTTCAGAGCAGTCAAGGCTACACAGAAAACCCTGTCATTAAAAAAATGACATTTATAGAAATGCCAACTCTTGATATTTATTAGGACTTATTATGAGCTTGCTCTGAATTTCCCAAATGAGTTTACATTCACTTAACCTTCATGGCAACTTGTAACGTGCATTCTTCCTGCCTCTGTCTCTGCCCGCAAATAACACACGAGACACTGTATTAATTATGAAGCTGTTGGCTGTTTGCTATGGTTCCTTAATGACTAGCTCTGACTTAATTATTCACCCATAACTACTAATATATATTTTTATAAGGTCTTATCTTACCGAGGACGCAGCCTCATGTGTCCTCTTTTCCCGGGATCACATGGCGACTAATCTTGACTACATTTCCCAGAATCCTCCTTGACTCCTAGTCCCACCTCTCTTGCTTCCCTATTGGCCAACAGTGCTTTATTTATCAACCAATAGGACAACATATACACAGAAGGACTTCCCCCATCATCTCCTCTTTTCTATCTCAATAAAAAGAAAGGTTTTAACTTCAACATGATAAAATATATAGCAAGGCAAGAACTATAAATACAATATTTAGTCCATTAACGTTTAGTAAGATTTAAAGAAAATATTATCTATCCTATCTTTGTGAGTCTAAAGTCTTATATGTAACTTATCTTTATCATAACTAAGGAAAACTATAATTATAACTATCTGTCTTCAACTCCATCAAAGACCACAGAAGGATAATATATAAACACTAGAATTGACAGAGACGTCTCGTTAGCTGGATAGTCACCTGAAGTTCCTCTGTAACATTGGGGCATCCATCTTCAGTCCATAGGCCACAGTGTGTCTGGCAGACTTCTCAGCAAAGCAGGAAATTTTAAACTGTCCATCTGTATTGGCAGTCTGTCAGTCATTTTATTGTGTCCTGCAGAATGTCTGGCAAAGTCTTTCATGAAGCACAAACCCTGAAGGACTGTCCTTCTTGTTTTATAAGTTCAGCAGTCACTTTCCTGTGGGTCTTGAATGTCTAGTTTATACAGCAACAGTCAAACAGCCTAGGCAAGAGCAGTTTTTTGCCCAAATGGCTAATCTTGCCATGTTGAAAGCAAACTCCATAAAGAGTTTCTTCGATGCCCATCTTCCCTTCTGATGTAATTGGTGTTGCCAGAAGCAGTTGTGTCTCATTGTCAAGAAAAACCCTAAGCCATTTAAATGCCATATATTCTATAGGTCTTTGAAAGGTTTGAAGAATATCCATCTCTAATACATATCTGTATGTCTAAAAAAAACCTAATTAACCTAAGTTTTGACTATTATAGGTAATTATCTATAATCTGTACTTAATTATACACTACATTTTTAGATGAGCTGTATAAACACAATACCTAAACAAGAGGAGAAATACATGTATCACAAAATTGATCTTAAATTTGTGTCAATAAATGAAAATCCATACAATACAAAGTATTCATTTCTAAATCATATTCCCTTTTTTTCCCTTTAGAAAGAGATTGACTGTGATCATTACTATTTGTAAGCAACCCCATTTGTTGCACCCTTCCTCCATGGGGGTCTGCTGACCAGCTTGTGGCTAGGAGCTTCTAGCAAAATACCTCTTGTCCCCTCCTTCAAGTTAAGCCTGAAAGCAAGTTCCTGCTTTCTGTCCATCCTTATTGTCTAAATGCTAATTCCTGTTATCGGCCCATCCTTTGCTGGAGAGCCCTGGGAACATGAGCTCCTGACCTTGGTAGACCTTGGTAGTTTTCCACCGTGCCTGCTATTGGTATATAACACCCACTCTTGTTAAAATAAATGCCATTCTACTTGCAAGAATGAACTGCTGTCTTTGTCTTCATTTACATCCTTAGCCCTTTGCCTGGATCGTTGTGAAGTACTGTAGCCCCAAAGCACCATAGCCCAACCGCTCAATACACCCATTTAAATGAAAACAAAATTTTATAAACAATTTTCGTGAAACTTGGGCATTGTTCATTCCAAACTGCTTCCTGATGGCTAGAGTCACTGTCCTAACATGCATGACAAAATGCAGAAACCTTGCTAAGTCCTTGTTTTTTGTAGTCTGTAAGGCTCCATCATCTCAGTTAGTTTAGAAGTTGGATCACCTGGGACACTGCTTCAGGGGGTCTTGCTTCATCAAATCATAGAAGCCTGGAAGGAATCCATAGCTTTTCATTTTCTGTGAAAACACAAGTAAAAACTCTTTTCCCAAGTAACCTGTCCTTATATTTAAATTTAGAAGTCAAAGCATTTTTAAAATACATAAGCTGGATTGATTTAACAGCATTTATAATCAAGTGTATTTCAGAAGCTGCTGTTCCTTTCACAGCAATTAAACAATTCAAAGACAACACAATAACATACAGTATCCAGATTCTGTGTATTTTCCATGTTTACATGGCTTTTTTATTACTGTTTCTTTTGTTTATTTATTTATTTTTTTCTCTGAGACAGGGTTTCTCTGTGGAAATCTGCCTACCTCTGTCTCTGGAGTGCTGGGATTAAAGGCTTGTGGCACCACACCCAGCCATTATCCTGTTTCTTTTTCTCTCCCAAGCCTACACATATTTTTAAACACTATAAACCTTTTAGAGATTTTACCTCATCTGAATCTGACTTTATTGTAAATCTTTATGTTTTTCTGGCCAAATGTCTGTTATTTGCTAAACAACATTGCTAAAATCAAAGCCGCGGCTGTTTTAACTGCTGTCTTTCCAAGAAGGTGGGTGTAAGTTTAACGCCAGCACTGGCCATGCAAGTCTCTGCTTGTCTCTTGCAAAACCTGAGAAAATGCTGCTACTGAGAAGCCATGCTTCTCTCTGTTCTTTTTCTAAAATCCCTTTTAAGCTTTTGTCATTCTACATGGAAATTCATGCCACACATTGCGGGTGTCATATGTTAACACACATTCTTTCCTGTCAGCTGCTTGGGTCCAACTGCTGTCTCATATTAATTATGAAGCTGTTGGCCATTTGCTATGGTTTCTTATTGTCTAGTTGTCTTAATTATTAACCCATAGCTGCTAATCTGAGTATTTCCACATGGTGTTCTCTTACTGGAGAAAGGGTTTGGACCTCTTACTTCTCTTGCATCCTACATGGTGACTGACTGATGCGGGAAGTCCTTCTGTGTATATGTTGTCCTATTGGTTGATAAATAAAGCACTATTAGCCAATAGGGAAGCAAGATAGGTGGGACTAGGAGTCGAGGAGAATTCTGGGAAATGTAGTCAAGAGTAGAGAGTCTCCATGTGATCCAGGGAGAAGAGTATGCAAGTCTGGTGTTCTCCATAAGATAAGACCTTATAAAAAAATATTAGTAATTATGGGTTAATAATGACAGTTCTGGAAATGTCTTATTAAAAGGGCATAGAGTTTTCATGTGCTGATAAGATTAGGCTGTGGGTAAATAACTTTATTTCTACATTCTTTACTTTGTGTTTTGTTCTAAAAAGCAAAGAGGACCTGGTGAAAGGAGAGTTCATTAGTGAGGGTTGGGCTATGAATAAGTATAAAACAGTTTACAGTGGAAGTCTACACAAAATACAATTGTTCTTCGCCTACATACTGATTAAGTTAACTCTACATATTGAAATGTTTTTTAAAAATTCCCTTCATTTTTATGTTATTTTTTATGTGTATGAATATTTCGCCTGCATGTGTGTCTGTGCACCATATTTGTGGTGCCAGACCAGCTGGAAGAGGGTATTGGATTCCCTGGGACTGGAGTTACAGATGGTCGTAAACTGGAATTCAGGTGCTAGGAATCAAACCGAAGTCCTCTTGAAGAACAGCCAGTGCTCTAACTGCTGAGCCACCTTGTTTTATTGGATCTAACTTTGGAATAACTTATAAGTCATTCCCCTCCTTGTTGTCAGCCTGGGGATTCATCAAGGTCAATCTCAAGAGCTTTGTACCAGCTCTCTAACTCTCCATTCTCACCAAGTTCATACTGGCCTTTCCAAGAAGCACACCCGATCTGTCACCTGACCGTGAAACCCTTAAATATGAATACTCAACCACTCAGAATATAGCACAACTCTATCCACCTCTCTAGGCCCTTCTCCTACTGCCCCTCCCACCCTGAACATCCATGCTCCATTCTTAGTGACGTTGTTATTGCTCCTAAGATTTCTTTCAAAATGATGTCTCCAATGTATCCTTTGGTTATCTCTGTTTGTCCCCTTGTTTTTCATAATAAGAGCTCTCTCCAAACAGTCCCTGTGTCTTTGTTTCTGCCTAAACTGTAAGTAGTATCATATTGGGATTCAGAGAAAAACATGGTTAGTGTGGGATTGCCTGATCATATGAACCTAAGTTATGATTAAACTTCCCAAGACTTATTTTCCTCATCTGTGAAATGGTTACAATTAGTTATCATGTATTATTGTCATGAAGAGTTAAATGAGGGAATTCATGCAAGATGCTTGTATATGCTAACTACTTCCTGAATACTAGCCTTTAGTCTTGGCCAATATTTGGTTTGTCTCCTTCTGCTAGAATGTGTGTTTCATGGACTCAGTTTCTTCAGCAAGCAGGTATTTACTGACACATGGTAAGCAGTACATTAAATATTTGACAAATTGACAATGACTGGGTGGAGGATGGCTTCTGACTACAGATGTGGAACACCTGATAACACTTGTTTTATGGAGAAGTAATGCGGAAATATTAAACTACACAAAAAAGGGATGTCCTATGATATTTTATTGAGAGAGAAATCACTTTCGTGAGAAGCCAAGAAAGCCGAGAACCAAAGTTCTCCAGGCTGCAACCGGAACCCAAAGAAAGTCTCCTCCCACTAGCTCTTTTCATCTCCCCCCCCCCACTCTACCGCACCAGTGAACACGCCCAAATGGGCGTGGCCAGCGCTTCGGGTAAGTAGGCCTCTCCCTACAGAGAAGAGTTCAGAAAACTTGTGAAATGGTGAGCTAATTCCATAACAGTAAATCACTTCATCCCATGTCTTGAACCTGATGTGGCTTCTGATGACCCAGTGCAGGTATTGAACTAGGTAAAAAAATAACTGTAATGGAGCTTTCGGTCTAATGTAGTTGAGGAACCCGATGTTGGGAAGATCTGGGTTCTGGTTCATCCTTTGCCATTAGCTGGGTGTGTGGTCATTAGAAAGTTAAACTCATTCTTGGGGAAAATACTAAATGGTGGATGGCAGCGGCTTCTGTAGAGGAATGAATGGGTCATGGTCCTAGAGGCCACAGTTGTGGATGTAGCTGTGGCTGTGGCTGAGGCCACAGGGCCGGTGGAAGCAAACCTGAAGACAAAGAGTAGATCCCTACCAGAAAGCTGGGTCACCTGGACATGAAGATCAAGCCCCTGGAGGGCATCTAGAGGTCTGCCTTTCTCCTTGCCTGTTAAGGAATTTGAGATTATTGCCTTTTTCCTGGGAGCATACCTACAGGTTCTAAAGACCGTGCCAGTGCATAAGCAGAGTTGGCTGGCCAGCAGACCAGGTTCAAGGCTTTTGTTGGTATTGGGGACTACAGTGTCATGTTGATCTTGGTGTTAAGTGCTCCAAGGAGGTAGCCACTGCCATAACCCCTGTATGGAGAGTCTACTGGGGGAACAAGATTGGCAAGCCCACAGCTGTTCCATGCAAGGTGATGGGCCAGTGTGGCTCAGTGCTCAATGTATCGCATTTCTGCTCCTGGGCCCAAGAGGCTGCTGCTCACGGCCAGTGTTGACTGCTGCACGTCAACCAGGGACTGCACTGCCTCCCTGGGCAACTTTGACAAGGCCACCTCTCGAGTCTGAGGACAGCTCCATTGGTAACTTGCTTGCCTTTCAAACATGAGGACGTGTAGCTCGAATTCTAATTGGTCTTAATTATAAAAACCCAAAGTCAGGTATAGGGATAAATGCGGAAAGATCAGAGCAGCAGAGCAGTCAGCCACTAGTCCTCACCTCTGCTGAATCCTCAGACCAAATGGGCGATCCTGTCCCTAGGAACTCTCAAACTAAATGCTGTCTCTGTGAAACCTCAGACTGAATGCCCCTGTCTCCTGAGTAATGGGACTAAAGGTGTGTGCCATCACTGACTGTCCTCTATGGCTAACTAGTGGCTTAGCAGTGCACGCTGATATTCAGGAAAGCTTTATTTGTTACATCACAAACAAAATATCACCACAAGGACCTGTGTTTGATTTCTCAAAACTCATGTACTAAAAGCTGGGAGTGGTGACCTGGCCTTGTAATACCAACACTGGGGAGGTAGAGACAGGCAGACTAACCCTCTTGGCAAGTTCCAAGCCAGGGGGAGATCCTGTGTCAAAATGAGGTGGACAGCTCCTAAAGAATGACACCTGGGGCTGTCCTTTGTCTCCCCTGGCCCCAGTTACATCCTTTTGGTCTATGTCTTCATTTGTTGAGCTCCAGTAGACAAGGCGAGTTTGCAGATCTCTTTCAGTTCTTAACCAAGTGTTTTTGTAACTTCTCAGGGTGGTTCTTTAAGGAAATTACAGAGGAAAAGTAGTAAATGAAGTAACTGTATTATAATACAGCCTTAAATATTATCTTTATATGATATTTACAAGACTTCATGGCTATTAATTTTGAGAAACAAGAGGGTTTCAACAGCGTGACTTCAGAACTAGAATAAAAGGTGAAAGTGGGTGCTGTTGGTTTTACAGGAGAGAGAGGTTGGGGGGTCACCTTTCTTTCCTCACAACACTGGAAGGACAGCGGAAGTACTAACTTTATATGGTGAATTTGATAAACTGTTTATGCTAGTAAACTACCAGGCTACAACTGTGTTATTAGTCTAGACAAATGCAACGTTTCTGAGTGTAAACAAGTAAAATGAAAACATGATGGACTTGAATATAGCCATCTATTGTTAATAAGTCAAGAGATTGTAAATGTGTGGTTAATTATTCCAGGAAAACCACAAACTCTGTTTACAGAATGTGCTTGCCATTTGATTTAGTAAATGGAAACCTAAATAATCATATGGTATCTTACTGAGAAAAATAATTATGGAAGCAAGCAGATAGTCATTCTTCAGCAATGTAATATGTGTCTCACAGGACTCAGGTGGTCTACGAAATCATATTGAGGGCTTGCCACTTCATGAATTCACTAGCCATTTTCTGTTGCTTAAACCAGTTAACGGTGCCCTGGACAGCACCAATTTGGTTTCTCCCTGTCTCATGGCCAACATGCATGGTTTCCTTTTTTTTTAGTTTATTTATTTACTTTTTAATTATGCGTAAGTATATGTGTCTAGGGGGGATGTGCACATGGTTTCAGGTGTTTAAGGAAGCCAGTGGCATCAGATTCCCTGAAGCTGGAGTTACAGATGGTTGTGAGCCACCTGACATGGATGCTGGGAATCAACTCAGCTCCTCTGCAAGAGCAGCGCATGCTCTTAACCACTGAGCATGTCTCCAGCCCCTCATGCATGGTTTCTTTAGCAATAATGTTTTACCATTAAGTTCTGGTGGACACCCCATAGCGATAGCAATAGTCTGTTTTGCTTTTTGAGTGAAAGCGGTCTCTGGAATACCTCTAATCAACAACTCAAGGGGAAGCATCCCACATCTGGCACTGGGCTTTTAATCTGGCAACCACTGGTTCTAGGAGGAGCATAATCCCCTATGTAGGGTAACTCTAGCTGGAAAAAAAAGGTTTTTATATATGTTTAATCTTTTTGTCCCTCATTCTTCCTGCCGTTCTCTCCACATAAATGCCTCTGCATCATTTCCATTCTCTGCTTCATGCCACCTTTGTCCTGTAAGATCTCACTTTCTGTTCCCACCAACTGTCCCTTTCTAGATTCTGGATTCTACGGGTACTTCAGGGTCAACACAAAGATATAAATATCTTAAATGTTAGTCTTTTGGGGTAGTGGTTACCTCACTCAGTATAATGCTTTAGTTGTAACTTTAATTTGATTTCATTTTTCTTTACAGCTGAATGAAATTCCATTGTCTATAGGTATCACATTTTCATTATTCATGTCCAGTTGGTGGACATATGGGCTGTTTCCAAGTCCCAGTGTCTTAATCTGTGCTCTATTGCTGTGAAACGACACCATGACCATGGCAACTCTTACAAAACGAAAGCATTTAACTGGGCCTTGCTTACAGTTTCAGAGGTTTAGCCCATTATCTTCCTGGCAGGTAGACATGGTAGCTGAGGGTTGGATGTACATTTGGATCTGCAGGCAGCAGAAAGAGAGAACCACACTGTGTCTGGCTTGGCTTTTGAAATCTCAATGTCTACTTCAGTGGCACATTATTCAAACTAGGCCACACCTCCTTATCCTTTCAAGTAGTGCCATTCCCAAAGTATTTAAATACATAAACCTATGAGTGGTCATTCTTATTCAGACACCTCACCCAGCTACAGTAAATAGAGCAGCTATGAGGATGAATGAGCTTATGTCTCTGTAGTAGGCAATGGAACCCTTTGGGTATAGGTGGGTCATATTGTAGATATGTTTCTAGTTTTCTGAGGAACTCCCACAGATTTCCATGGTGGCTAAACAATTTTTTACTTTCACCTACAGTGCATTTATTGTCTTTTGCTTTCTTAATCTTAGCTAGTTTGGATGGGTAAAATGAAATCTCAAAGTAGTCTTAATTTGCCTTTCCCTTATGGCTTAGAATGGTGAACAGTTTTAAAGACATTTCTTAGCTATCTGTATTTCTTCCTCTGAGAATTCTGTTTAGTTCCACAACCAAGTTTTTAACTAGGCTGCTTGTATTTAAGGTGTTCCACTTTCCAGTTCCTTGTATATTTTGGAAACTGATCCCCTGTCAGATGTGTATCTAGCAATGCTTTCCCCCTCGTCCTGTAGGCTGCCTCTTCAGTCTGTAACAATTCCTATGCAGTTCAGGAGAGGTCTCTTTCACAAAGTCCCACTTGTTGCTTGTTGGTCGTATTTCCTGGGCACCGGGAGTTCTACTCAGAAAGTCTTCACCTGAGCCTGCATCCTAAAATATACGCCCTACTTTTTCTTCTGGAATTTCATGTCTATCATTCAGTTCTTAGATTCATTTGGAATTGATTTGTGTTCAGGGTGAGAGAAAACAATCAAGCTTAACTTTTCTATGTGTAGATATCCAGTTTTCTAGTGCCATATTTACGATAGATTGTTTTATGTTAACCTGACCAACAAGCTAAAGTAGTCTGAGGTGAGGGAATCTCAATTAAGAAAATTCCTTGGGGCTGGAGAGATGATTCAGTGGTTAACAGCATTGGCTGCTCTTCCAGAGAAGCAGGATTCAATTCCCAGAACCCATATGGCAGCTCACTGATGTTTACAACTCCAGTTCCAGGAAATCTGAAACCTTCACACTAGTGTATATAAAATTAAATTAAGTTAAATAAAAAAGTATACACAAAAGAAAGAAAATGCCTCAATAAGACAGGACTGTATGCAAACCTGTGGGGCATTTTTTTAAAATTAGTGATTGATGGAGGAGGGCCCAGCCCATTGCAGGTGGTGCCATCCCTGGGCTCTATAAGAAAGCAGGCTGAGCAAGCCATGAGGAGCAAGCCAGTAAGCAACACTCATCCATGATCTCTGCATCAGCTGCTGCCTCCAGGTTCCTGCCCAGTTTCAGTTCCTGCCCTGACTTCCTTCAAAGATGAACTGTGATATGGAAGTGTAAGCCAAGCAAATCTTCTCTCCCCAAGCTTCTTTGGTCATGGTGTTTCATGACAATATTAAAGATGCTATCTTTGCTTTAATGTGTATTTTTGTCATCCTAAGTATACAACTATTCCTTATCTAACTTAGCTTGTGTTGGGATGGTTCCTATGATGATATATCTTTACTTTATTAGTAGATAAACAATGTTTTAGATATATTTTTACTGTGCATCAGTTTAAATACTTTAATTCAGCTCTTTGTGTTTTAATGGCTCCAGAACATTTTGTTTTTTGATGAAAAAAAACTTCAAGTATCAAATGGCAGCAAGTATAGTAGCATAAACTCTCATTGCTGGCTTTAAGACTCATCTATAGTGCTGGGCAGTGGTGGCACATGCCTTTAATCCCAGCACCCAGGAGACAGAGGCAGGCAGATTTCTGTGAGTTCGAGGCAGGACTGGTCTATAGAGCAAGTTCCAGGATAGGCTTTAAAGCCACAGAGAAACCCTGTCTCAAAAAAATAAAAATCATCTATGGTCTGGGGGAGAAGATGGCTCAGTGCTTGAGAGTACTGGCTGCTCTTCCAGAGGACCCAGGTTCAATTTCCAGCACCTTCATGGCAGCTCACAGCTGTCTGTAACTTCAGCTCCAGGGGATCTGGCACCCTCATACAGACGTATATGCAGGCAAAACACCAGTGCACATGGGATCAAAATAAATAATTAAAAGACTCATCCATGATGGGCTGGAGAGATGGCTCAGCAGGTCAGGATGCTTGCCATCAAGTCATATGACCTGTTCTGTTCCCAGGACCACATGGGTGAATAGGGAGAGAACCAACTCCTGACTAACTCTCCTCTGGTTAGGCATAGCACCTGCCTCAGATACAATGTAAAAGAAGAGTCATCCACTATAGACAGCTGTATTTTTGCCTCCTATGTCTCCCTCCTCACATCTCTCTCCTCACCCCTTCTGCTCCCTCCTTGAGTATTATGAAGCTAAGCCACACATGCTTTTGCATCTAAGTTAGTGGTTCTCAACCTGTGAGTCTCAACACTTTGGAGTTGTATATCAGACATCCACATTATGATTCCTAATGACAGCTAATTTACAGTTGTGAGGTAGCAATGAAGTAATTTCATGGATGGGGTCACCACAGCATGAGGAGCTGTATTAAAGGTTTGTACCAGTAGGAAGGTTGGGAACTACTGAGTGATTTTTGTGTCAACCGGAAATCGTTATTAATCTGCTCATTGAACTATTTGTTGCCTTGCACTGAGCTACATTCAGGGAAAACAGGGCTTAAAAAATATGAACATGTCCCATACCCTCGAGTCTGTATCCAACTGGTGACTAGAGCTATTTCAGAGCGACCTAAGTCACATACCTTCTTTGGTATTTAGTTCTCAGTCGTTTAATTTAGTCCTGTCTTAGTTTCATCAAAGGTAAATAAAAGGGCATGGTAGTGATATTGCATATGATTGTTATGAAGAGTAATTGGGTAATGGAGAGATCTGAGCACCAACATGATTGATAACAGTTAAATAAAACCTGTTAATTACTGAAAAACAACTCTATTTATACAATACTTATAGGAAAAGGAAATCACAAAACTAATTTGAGTGTAATTGACATGGTTGTCAAATCATTCATTTTGAAAATTGACAAAGGGGAAGAGTTACATTTTATTTATTTTTTTAAAAATATTTTAAAAATTATTTTATGTGTTTTGCCTGCATGTGTGAGGGTATCAGACCCTCTGGAATCGGAGTTACAGACAGTTGTGAGAGAGCCTGGAATTGAGGTTATTGTAAAGGGTGTTGTTCGCCTATTTTCTTCTTAGCCCACTTTGTCATTTGTATATAGGAGGGCTACTGATTTTTTTTTTAGTTAATCTTTTATCTAGTCACTTTGCTGAATGTGTTTATCATCTGTAGGAGTTCCAGTGGAGTTTTTAGAGTAATTTTTACATATTACCATATTATTTACAAATATGTATCCAGAAAATTATCCATTTCTTTTAGCTTGTCCAATATTGTCAAGTACAGCCTGGCGGTGGTGGTGGTGCACGCCTTTAATCCCAGCACTCGGGAGGCAGAGGCAGGCGGATCTCTGTGAGTTCTAGGCCAGGCTGGACCACAGCCTCCAAAACAATACAGAGAAACCCTGTCTCGTAAATACCAAAAACAAATATTTTCAAGTACAATGTTTTAAAGTGTGTCCTTAGGGTTATCTGAATTTCCTCAGTATCTGTTGGAGATACTGTCCCTCTTTTCATTTCTGATTTTGTTAATTTGGATAATCTCTCTGTGTCTTTTAGTTAGCTTGAATAAGGGTTTGTCTGTCTTGTTGATTTTCTCAAAGAACCAACTCTTGATTTCATTGGTTCTTTGTGTTGTTCTCTTTGTGTCTCTTTTATTGATTTCCGCCCTCAGTGTGATTATTTCCCGCTCTCTGCTCCTCCTGGGTGTGCTTACTTCTTTTTGTTCTAGAGCTTTCAGGTGTGCTGTTAAGTTGCTGCTGATCTCTCAGTGCTGTGAACTTTCTCCTTAATACTGCTTT
Organism: Mesocricetus auratus; assembly: GCF_017639785.1. Taxonomy (NCBI): domain Eukaryota; kingdom Metazoa; phylum Chordata; class Mammalia; order Rodentia; family Cricetidae; genus Mesocricetus; species Mesocricetus auratus. The sequence continues at coordinate 112,378,541 of NW_024429184.1, read as the reverse complement.
CATTGTGACCCCTAAATCTGAGTATCTTGTGTACTTTTTTCATTGAATTCTAGAAAGTCTTTAATTGCTTTCTGTTTGATCCTTTTTTCATTCAGGAGATAGTTTGCTCAGTTTCCATGAGTTTGTAGACTTTCTGTTGTTTCTGTTGTTGAAATCCAACTTTAATGCATAGTGTTCTGATAAGACCAAAAGGTATTATTTAAATTTTCTTGTATCTACTTGTGTTGTGTCTGAGTATGTGGTTGATTTTGGAGAAAGTTCTGTAAGATGCTGAGAAGGTGTATTCTTTTGTGTTTGGGTTAAATGCTCTGTGAATATGTTAGGTCCATTTGGTTTATGATACAAATTTGCTTTGGTATTTCTTTGTTTAGTTTTTGTCTGGATGATCTACACACTGGTGATGTGACAGAAGCCGCCCACTATCAGTATGTGAGGGTCACTATGCAGTTTAAGCTGTATTAGTGCTTCATTTGCAAAATTGTGTGCCCTTATGTCTGGGGCATAGATGTTAGGAATTGAAATGTCATCTTGGTGAATTTTTTCTTTGAGTGTGTAGTGTCCTTCCCCATCTCTTGATTAAATGGTTTGAAGTGTACTTCCTTAAACATTCAAATGACTACACCAGGTTGCTTCTTAGGTCCATTTTTCTTGGAATATCTTTTCCAACCCTTTACTCTGAGGTAATGTCTATCCTTGATGTTTAGGTATGTTTTTTTATGAAGCAAAAGGATGGATCCTGTTTTTACATCCATTTTGTTTGTCTCTGTCTTTTTATTGAGGAAATTGAATCCATTGATATTAAGAAATATCAATGACCACTGGTTGTTAATTTCTTGTTGTTGGTAGTGGTGTACACATATGTGCTTTCCTTCTTTTGGTTTTGCTGGTGTCTTCATGGGTGTAGCTGGGTTGGAGTTTTCCTTCTAGCACCTTCTGTAGGTTTGTAGATTGATATTATTTAAATTCGACTTTGCCATGGAATATCTTATTTTCTCCAGTTCTGGTGATTGAAAGTTTTGCTGAGTGTCATAGTCTGGGTTGGCATCTGTGGTCTCTTAGAGTCTGCACCACATCTGTGCAGACCCTTCTGGCTTTTAGAGTCTCCATTGAGAAGTCAGGTGTAATTCTAATATGTCTGCCTTTATGTTTTTCCTGTTTTTTTCCCTTGCAGCTTTTAATACTCTTTCCTTATTCTGTGTGTTTAATGTTTTATTATGTTGTGAGGGACTTTCTTTTTCTGGTCTAATCTATTTGGTATTCTGAATGCTACTTGTACTTTTATAGGTGTGTTTCTTTTTTTGTTGTTGCTTTTTTTTTTTGTCTTGTTTTGTTTTCGAGAAAGGGTTTCACTGTGTAACAGCCTTGACTGCCCTGGAACTCTGTAGGCCAGAATGGCTTCAAACTCACAGAGATCCGCCTGCCTCTGCCTCCTTGGTTCTGGGATTAAAGGCGTGCGCCTCTACCACCTGTTGGGATCGTTTTTAGATTAGGAAAATTCTCTTCCGTGATTTCGTTGAAAATATGTTTTGGGGGTTGGTGAGATGGCTTGGCTGCTCTTCTAGAGGATATGGGTTCAAATCCCAGCTAACATAGCAGCTAACAACCACATATCTGGTTGCCTTTGTTTGGCCTGCAGGCATGCATGCAGACAGAACACTGTATATAAAATAATAAATAAATAACTCTCTATAAAAATGTTTTGGGTCTTTGGGATTCTTCTGCTTCCTCTATCCCTATTATTCTTAGGTTTAGACTTTTCATAGTGTCCTAGATCCAGTTTTTTCTTTCTTTCTTTTTATTTTTTGTTTTTTGTTTTTTCGTGACAGGGTTTCTCTGTATTGTTTTGGAGGCTGTCTTGGAACTCGCTCTGTAGACCAGGCTGGCCTTGAACTCACAGAGATCTGCCTGCCTCTGCCTTTGCCTCCTGAGTGCTGGGATTAAAGGCGCAAGCCACCAACGCCCGGCATGTCCCAGATATGTTGTGTTAGAAATTTTTTAGATTTAACATTTTCTTTGACTGATGTATCCATTTCTTCTGCTGTAACTTCAATGCCTTGAGATTCTCTCTTCTCTTGTGTTCTGTGGGTGAATCTTGCCTTTGTAGTTACTGTTCAAATTCCTAAGTTTTACATTTCCAGAATTTACTCAGTTTGTGTATTCTTTATTGTTTCTATTTCCATTTTCTAGTCTTGAACAGTTTTATTCATTTCCTTCAACTGTTGGTTGTTTTTTCTTTGCTTTCTTTTGAGGGATTTATTCATTTTGTCTTTGATGACCTCTATCATCTTCATACAGATGGTTTAAGGTGTGTGTGTGTGTGTGTGTGTGTGTGTGTGTGTGTGTGTGTGTGTGTTGTATTGGAATATTGATTCAGGGCCTGCTGTGGTAGGACAGCAGGCCTCTAGTAGAGACATATTGCCCTGGCGGTTTTTGATCATGTTCTTACTTTGGCATCTAGGAATCTGGTTTTGTAGCGATGATAGGTCTAGGTGCTTATTTCTTGGTTTGTCTTTGCTGGGTGGGTATTTTGTTCCTTGTTTTCTGTGATGGCTATTTTTGGTTGTCAACTTGACTACATCTATGGTGGACTACAATCCAGAAATGGAGGTGAGAGACTTTTTGCTTTGTTTGAAGTGGGTGAATCCACTACTGGTCTGGACCTTTCAGTAGGAAGACATGCCTTTAATCCAGATCTCCAGGTGGGAAGACACACCTTTAATCCAGATGGGGGGGGAGGAGACATACCTTTAATCTGGATCTCCATGGGGAGACATGCCTTTAATCTGGGCCACACCTTCTGCTGAAGTTTATATAAGGACAATGGAAGCCGTAGCCTTTGTTTTTGGCCTGCTTGCTCTCAATTGCCAGCATATCCGTTCCTTCACTGGGGCTAGAGTCTACTTCTTCAGATTCCAGCATCTACAGAAGAGCAGCTGAGACACCCAGCCTTGTGGGACTGAGAAACTGCTAGATGCCTGGACTTTCCATTCACAGCTAGTCATTGTTGGATTAGCTGGACTGAAGCCTGTGAGTCATTCCAATACATTTCCAATTCCCTCTACACACACAAGTGCGCGCGTGCGCAAGCACACACACACACACACACACAGTCAGAGAGAGAGAGAGAGAGAGACAGAGAGACAGAGAGAGACAGAGAGAGATTCATTGTCTTAGTTCTGGTGGCTCTAGAGAACCCTGGCTAATACAGTCTGTTTCTTCTCTGGGTATTCAAAGAGTGTGTTGGGTTTGTGTTGCCTGCTTTACTGGCCTCAGCTGATGTGTTCATGGGGGAGTACCTGGAGGCTGGGCTTAGGGGAGGGAGGGGGTGGTCTGTGGAATCCACAGGAGGCATGGACAGGAGGGAATGTAGGATGCAACTGGTTTTTTGTTGCAGCACTAGTTGGGTCTGGGGTAACAGAGATTTCAGAAGGTCCACAGGCTGTGTACCTGGTCTTCTGGTAGGTGTGGTCTGTGGTTGAGTAGGGGGTGTCTGCCAAAGCTGGGAGTTGCAACCCAGGAAGAGGGAGGAAAGGGGCATAGATTAGAGGAGGGGAGGCTCCATCTGGTGTTCTGTTGCTGTGCTAGCTGATTGGGTCTGGGGAAACAGAGAGTGGAGAAGATCTGTGGGTAACCTACCTCGTCTTTTAGCAGGCATCACCTGATCTTTTGTTTTCTTTAAAACAGGGTTTTTCTGTGTAGCTCTGGCTGTCCTAGAAGTCACTCTGTAGATAAATTCAGATCTGCCTGACTCTGCCTCTTGGAGTTCTGGGATTAAAGGCATGCACCCACCACCATCCAATGAAAACTAAGAGAGGGTTTGGTTTTGTTTTGTTTTTTGCAGGGACTCATATTGTAATGTTTAGGTTAATATATCTGCAATGAAACACTAGGACCAAAAGCAATTTGGGGAGGAAAGGATCTTGCATTTCCCCTTCCACATCACAGTTCATCATCAAAGGGAGTCAGGGCAGAAGCCTAAGCAGGGCAGGAGCCTAAACAGGGCAGGAGCCTAAACAGGGCAGGAGCCTAAACAGGGCAGGAGCCTGGGGGCAGGAGCCTGGGGGCAGGAGCCTGGGGGCAGGAGCCTGGGGGCAGGAGCGGTTGCAGAGGCTGTGGAGGGGTGCTGCTTACTGGTTTGTTCCTCCGTCAAAACATCTTGCTTAGTGTTGATTCCTGGGTTGTTTTCAAGAAATATGACCTGTACAGACTGAAACAGTGTGTGTAGTGAGTGTGGGTGAATACAATGGAAATATTTTGCTTCATGCTCTTCTAACACTGGAATGTAGGCAGAGTCTGCCTTTAGATTAACTATACTACCAAGGATATACTTACAAGCCAGCTGAAGTGGTTAATGCCTATAACCTTAGAATTTGAAAAGCTAAAGCAGTGGGATCACTGCAGAATCTGATGGCAGCCTGAGCTAGTTTAAGGCTAGTCTGGGCTATAGAATGAGACCATGTCACAAAACAAAACACCACAAAAAAGTGTGGATGCTACACATTGATTGAGTTCTCTCACATTCTTAGATCTGAAGGAGACCACCAATGAGAAGTGGGAATTTCTTGCTCTAAATTCTACAATTAGGTTGTAGGCCAATGAGATGACCAATCTAGGAAAGGAATGCCTCACCTTTTTTTTTTTGGTTTTACGAGACAGGCTTTCTCTGTATTGTTTTGGAAGCTGTCGGTGCAGCCTGGCCTCAAACTCACAGAGATCCGCCTGCCTCTGCCTCCCGCCACCACCGCCCGGCTTGCCTCACCTTCTAATCCTTTCCAAACAATTCCATCTACTGGGGAGCAGGCATTGAAGTATATGAGCCCAGGGGTAGTGGGGGGGGGCATTTTCATTCAAACTGTAGCATCATCACACTCAGGGGGTTTTATTTAGCAAGGGTATTTACCTGCTAAACTGTCTCACTGGCCCCACATACGTATATACTCCACCTATTAAAGCAGGTAATATAGGGATGGAGAGATGCTCAGCAACTAAGAACACCCACTGTCTTGCAGAGGACCTGAGTTCAGTTCTCGGTATGTGCCTGCACCACTGCCTGCAACTGCAGCTCCGGGAAACCACTCACCCGGCCTGCAGGGGCGTGCATTTCGTGTGCACATACTCACACATAGCTACTTATATGCACTCAATTAGAGCCAAATACACCTTTTAAAAACATAGTATTATTTATAATTTTTAAAGGGGCTGGAGAGATGGCTCAGTGGTTAAGGGTACTGACTTCTCTTCCAGAGGACCCAGGCTCAAATCCCAGCATCCACATGGCTGCTCACAGCTGTCTGTGACTCCAAAATCATACCTGCAGGCAAAGCCAATGCACACAGAATAAAAGTAAATGAGTAAAGTAAGTAGTATTTTTCAGAACAGGTGGTCAGGACTTGAGGCTATACGCTGACACTGAAAAGGGGATTGAACCTTCCATCTCTTTTATTCAGATTACAGTTTGCTCAATGTCACTAACCCTGTGGTAAAGTTTCCTCCATCCTTGCCTTCTCTATCCGTTCCCCAAACTCAGTCCTTAGCCTTTATTGTTTTATTACCCTTAATTGATTCTGTTTTTAATTGAATGGTAATGCATACACAATAAAATCTAAAGCATACAGTCCAACAAGTTCTAATAAATGTATAAAACTGTACAACCATATCCATGATTTAATCCCACAACATTTTCATCATCTAAAACGAACCTCATTAGTGGCCATTTTCTGTTCCTCAGACTCACTTCCTCTCAGTAACTATGAATCTTCTTTCTCTTTCTCGAGTTGCAATAGGCATTTCATATAAATAGAGCAAATACAGGAGTGGTCTTTTGTGTCTGTTTTTTTTTTAACCTAGTATACTGCTTTCAATGGATATCTTTGTAGCTGTTTCAAGGCTGAAAACTATTCCATCATATAAAATCCATTTCCCAGCTGAGGAATGTTATCTCCTCTTTTAGCATTACGAATAATGGGACAATGGCCATTTGAATTCAAGTTTTTGAGTTGGTAGAATCAGTTGGGACCACAGTGGGACTTTGATGTCACACTGCCTTAGGTTTAAGGCCAAGACCTACCATTTGCTAGCTGCATATATTAAGCAATTTAACATCTGTGTCTCTGTCTCACCTATAAATTGTGGCTATTTGTACTTACCTGTTAATGGGTTTTAAAGTCTAAAAGAAACACTACACAATCAGTGTTTAGAATAGTGCATAGCACATAAATTAGGTCTGTGTAAATTTATTATTATTAATTTGAGCTCAGTAATGACAGTGGTCATTTTCTCTATGCCATTAAAATCCCTGGGTTCTTTTTTTTTTTTTTAAAGAAAAAATACAGCATATTTATAATTACTTCTGGTATCAGGGTGTGCTGATTTAGACAACTTTATTTTGGGACTGAAGAAGGAATGCTAAAGCTGTAAATTGCAGAGGCTTCCCTTTCCAATTTACTTATTTTAATGTAGTAAGTTATGTAACACACAGCCTGCTGTTGATTAGGCGAGCCGGAAGGTATGCTTGTAATTATCCCAGAAAAAGCATATACTGCATAGTGACTTAAGCCTCTTATTAACTGCAAGGACGAGAAATAACCGTTTTCCCTTGCAACCTGATAATTGGTTTAGGTGCGACCCAGGTCGATTTCGATTGGTTCACATAACGCACAAGACCTCGGCCTGAGCTATTAGTGGCCAATATGGCTGCACATCTGGCTCCCGCAAACCGCGCAGCGACGTGGCTGCGTTAGGCTGGGCAGAACTTGGGAGGACCTAGTTTTTCTTTCCGCAAGAGGGCGCTACGCGCTCCTCCTTGCCAATGTCTCATTTCCCATGAAGCCTACGAGCGACCAATCAACTGATAGTCTGAAGACCGCTTTCAAAGTCGGCGGGCCCTCTGTCCAATAGTAAAACAAATGCGGCCCCTAAAGTCAAGATTGATGGTGAGATCCCCCAATCACTTCAGGGATCACGGATAGTCCCGCCTCCCGTGTGGGGGATTGACGATTCCTCCGGCCAATCGGGGACGCCGGGTCGGCGGGTGGATGAACGCGACTGTCTGTAATGGCGGAGCGTGGCGGGGACGGAGGGGAAGGCGAGCGATTCAACCCGGGGGAGCTGAGGTAAAGGGCGCCGCCTTCCCTCACATCTCGGCGCGCCGGCGGCTCCGGGGCCCAGGCTGGCCGCGGAGGCCGGCGGGGACGGCGGGGAGGGCAGGAGTGTCGACGGTCCGGGGCGGACCGCGTGGGGCTGGCGGAAGGGGGAAGGGAAGGCGGCTTGAATGAGAGCCGGGCCGGGGCCGGGCTGCGGCCTCCTGCGCGCGGCGGGGCGCACCCGCGGCCTTGGCGGGCCCGCAGCCCTGGTCGGCGCGCCTCAGCCTCCGGCCGTGCTCCCGGCCTGCCTGGCGGGCCCGGCCGGCCGCTCGCTCCCCTCCGCCGCCCCGCCGCCCGGCCTCGTGTCGCCCGGCCTCCCCCGCCACCTCCCTCACCCTCCCTGGCTTCCCTCCGGCCCTCGCTCGCCATTCCGTTTCTTTCGTGGGGGGGTTCGCAGCCCTGACCGTTTGCCGGGCCGCGCAGGCTGCGGTGTGAAAGGCTCCGCGGCCCGGGTCCCTAGCCGGGGGTTCGGGCCGAGTCGCGGGCTCCCTGGGCAGGCCAGAGGCGGTGCCCGGCCGCTCCCTCCTCGTCCGCACAGTGCTCGAGGGGACCTCTCGGAGCGGCTGGGACGGGCAGAGGTTGGGGCGGCCACTCCGGGAAGTGGCTTGATGTGTCCCGGTCCCTCGCCTACTGCCTCTCTCTGGGCCTCCCCACTCAGTCTCCCCGCCGAGGCAGTGACCTCTCCGGGAACCTCCTCGTTCCCCGGTGCCTTTGCGGTCTGTGATTAAACTTTGGTCCGAGTGACCGGGAGATGCCGTCTCTTTGTGGGTGGCTTCTGAAGAGAAAGAGAGGTGACTTACGTTTTGTGTATGTACATACTTATTATTTTTATCCCGTAAGGGAAAATACCATTTCAGACACTCAGTTCCCATTCTGAATTGTGCCATTTTCAACGTTTAAAGAAGGAAAACAGCAGGGTTGATTTTTAAGACTCGTGTTTTCAAGAGTAAAGGATGAATTTTCCCAAGGAAATGGAGATAAGTCTTGCTTAGAAGAAAATAATGGCTTTCGGGTTCAGAATGTCACACACAAAAATTCCCCGTTTGGCAGGAGCAAGGTTTTGTCTTATTTCTGAGGTCAGTCTCGAGCCTTTTCGCCCCCGTACGTGTGTAATGAATGGTGCAATTTCAGGGTCTTCCAGTATTAGTGATAGAAAGTTTATTTTTGATTCTGGTCTCAGGCGGTCACTTTAGATAGTCTCGGGGTCTTAGTGGAGTGTTCTGGAGAGTGCCTTCAACGCCACAGAGAGTAGCCATGTAGACTTGTCACTGATAGTCTATACTCTAGACGTTATTGCAAAACAGACTCTAATAAGGCTTTAATTCGGTGGCCTGCTGCAAATGTTTGGTTCCTTAGCTTCGTAGCTTAGAAGTTGCTTGTGAAGCTATGTGTGGTGGCAAACACTTGTCAATCCTGCATTCAGGAAGCTGAGGCAGGACGGTGGTAGATTTCAGGCCAGCCTCCATTACATGTGACTCTGTCTCCTTGCTTTGCAGAACATATTGTAGAGGCTTTAGCATTGCTCTCGATTTACAATAAACTGGCTGCTTTGATGGCAGAAACTGGGTTTGTTTTTTGTGTGCATCCCATATATGTTTCATAATGTGTAATGTTTCATAAAGTCTGAGAAACACAATGCTTAGTATAAACCGATATTGAGATAGGGCCACGTTATTATTCTACAGTCTGACAATTACTGGCCTAGGTGTTGGCAATAAAGAAAACAGTCCTTTGTTCCCAAAGATCTTCCATTTTAGTTGCCTTTGGTCTAAATTTGAAAGGAAACTAACCCCATCAAATGAGGCTCAGCCTACAGATGTGAAGCCTTGTGGAGCTAGTTAGCTGGGTTGGGACTAAAACCTGCCTCCCACCCGATCGATCCATTGTTTCCATAATTTATTTACCTTCTGTATGTAAGTAGGTAGCATCTTTAGTTTCTTGCCCATTCAACTAAAGCATTTTCTCTGAGGCTTTTGCTTATCTGGGTAGATTACTCTTGGAAAAATGTATTTGTATTTCTAGGATGTTCTTTTGAAAAAAATTAAAGACAATTTTTCTTCATGCATGTAGACTTTTCTCAAAATATTGGAGTGGTAGGATCTCAGTTCACCTGCAGTCACTGTGAAATGCAGAGATCTTCTGGTTGAGGGCCCTGAAAGTAACTTTCAGACTGATTGCGTGTAGATTTCTTACCCTAGGGCCTTTTGTTGGCTCAGGGCTTGGTTTACTGCTCATAAATACTTAGGGCAAGGTACTTCAAACCTGGATTTCTTTGCTGGTAAAAACAGGAATGAATTATTTTAAACTAGCTGCCTTAACAAGCTGTTTTTCTGTTGTAGAAATGGCATTAAACTCATCTTGGGTTGCTGTAAGAATTAGGAAGTGTTCAGGGTTCATAATCATTATTAAACAATAAGGCATAGTATCAATATACTAAAAGCTGTACACTGATGGGTAAAGTAAGTGATTGAGTGCTTCATAGTGTTTGTTGTACTTGAAAACTCCCACCGGGTAAAAGCCCAGAAGAGGGGCTGTGAGATCCTAGAGGTGGGGAAGAGGTTGAGGTGACATTGGAACTGAATCTGAATCTGAGCAGTAGACAGTCATAAAGATGTGGGAAGAACTTGCCAAGCAGTGGGAACTCTGTGTAAACACAGGCTTCAGCATAGTGAAGTTGATATATTTGAAAATCAGAAATACGGGAGTCTGGAAATGTCCACGACAGCCAGATAATAGCGGCCTGATAATAGCTGGGTAATAACACCTGACATTAATAATATTAACGACAGCAATAACATTAATATTAATAATATTAGTAGCATGGGACACTGTTGTTAATGTAGTAACAGTACTTAGTAGCAAATACTTTACAAGCATTTCTGTTAGTTGCTGTTCCAGGTGCTTTATCTGTTTGTTTAGTCCTCCTCACTGCGGGTTTTGGCATCAGAAAATAGTAGCTGTAGGTTATTGCAGCAGGAAATTTTTAAAACAAAATCTGGAAAATTACCTAAGTGCATATGTATACATACGTGTGTGTGTGTGTGTGTGTGTGTGTGTGTGTGTGTGTGTAGGTAAAGGTCTATGAGGCCTTGGAAATAATTGAAAGTGATAATACAATTTAGTGTATATTGGTTATTACCTTAAGTCGTTTGATAGGGATCATGTTGTTGAACAGAACTGTGAAGTGGCTTTTATTTGAAGTCTACAATCATTTACATGGTAGGAAGTTCAGACTTGGAAATTATGTAACTGGCCTAATGAAGAACAGAGCAGATAGGTTTAATGGTATGCTTGACTAAGTCAGAAGGACATATGCATTCCAAAGAAAGAAGTACTATACATTTTTTGAAAAAAAAACATGGGAAAAGGATATCTTAACATTAAGGTACTTTTTTTTGTTGTTATTGTTTTGTTTTTTTATTTTTTGAGACGAGAGTGTCCTCACAGAGAGACCTGTAGTTTGTTTGTTTGTGACAAGGTTTCTCTATTAGGTCTGGCTGTCTGTCCTGAAACTGGCTCTGTAGATCAGCCTGGCCTTGAACTTAGAAAGATACTCCTGCCTCTGCCTCCCAAATGCGGGGATTAAAAGCATGCATTGCTATGCTGGGTCTGCCTCTCGGTGAGCTGCCATGTGGGTGCTGGGAATTGAACCCAAGTCCTCTCAGAGCAGCCAGTGCTCTTAACTGCTGAGCTATCTCTCCAACATAAGTATTTAATGGGCCCTACTATGTCTAGACCTGACAGTGTGGTGTGGATCCTGAATGGGCTTGCAGAACACTGTCCCCCCCCCCCACACACACAGGGTTTCTCTTGTTTTGGAGGCTGTCCTGGAACCCATCCGCCTGCCTCTGCCTCCCGAGTACTGGGATTAAAGGCGTGTACCACCAACACCCATCGAGGACACTGCTTTTTAATTCTTGCTTTACCACTGTGTGCCCTAATTCCTTACCTGTAAAATGGGATTAACAATGGTATTCACCTCATACTCTCACAAAATTGTTCCTAAATAACAGTATTCATTTTCAGAAAGAGCACAGTGTACTCTCTGGCACTTAATCAGTAGTTTTTAGGTTTTTTTTTAATCACTTGAGCAAAGGCAAACAATTTTATTTATTTTGAGGCAGTGTTTCCCTATGTTGTGTAGCCCTGGCTATCCTGGATCTTATCTGTAGACCAACTTGGCCTTCAACTCAGAGATCCCTCTGCCTCCTCCTCCCAAGCTGGGATTAAAAGTGGGTGCCACGTTGCCCAACTAATACTATTATTTATGACATTAGTTATTTACTCAGATGCCATGGAAATAATACACTAAGATATTGGCCAGGGCTTGTGGGGGAGGGCGCAGTGAAGAGAAGTGCACGATGTTTGAAATGTCTTAGGCTATTTCTACTCTTTTTTTAATTAAAAAATTGTTTTTACATAATACTTTTTGTGTGCCTTTGTGTATATATGAAAGTCAGGACAACTTGCAGGAATTATTTCTTCTATCATATGGATTCCAGGATCAAACTCCAGTCATCAGGCTTGGCAGCAAGCACCTTTACCTGCTGAGCCGTCTCTCCAACCCTTCATCCTCTTCAAAACGTTGACAGTGCTCACCCTTAATCCTAGCACTCAGGAGGCAGAGGCAGAGATGAATTTGAGTGAGTTCCAGGACAGCCAGGACTATGCCGAGAGACCATGTTTCAAATAAAACAAACAAAAACAAGTATTTCAAACTTTTGAAAATTACAGAAATGAAAACGGGACACTTAATTTTTAACCTCTTTTTTACTTGCGCAGGCGCGTGTGCTCACTTTAACTGTGAACTACTTTGGTTGAGATAGTTGGATCATTTCCCCCTAAATACATTTATGCCTGTTTTCTGTGACTACAGAAGTAGCCTAGGTAGCAACTTGTGTAGTTGATCATTCACTGATCGATCCTGGTATGTGAAGTCTAGTCCAGAGATGGTGTTGGCTTGTGTTTTTTTTTTTTCAGCTTTTTTTTTAAACTTTGTCTATATAGTACTGATATTTCTGAGCAACACCTGAAATGTTCTTTTTTAAAAGTGTGTGCGCGCGCGTGTGTGTGTATACCACCATGCAGATGTGAAGGTCAGAGGGTAACTTGGGTGACAGGTTCTCTCCTTCTACCTTATGGATCTGGGGGAGCAAACTTAGGTCACCAAGCTTGGCGGTGCCTTACCTGTTGTGTCTTTTCACTGCCCAGGAACATTATATATTCATCATTAGATTGAGTTGTATGCTCTTGGTTGGACTATGTGGGGTATCCCTCTTAGTCATATCCTTAGACAGCAATAATTATGTTATTCTGGTATTGCTTCATTTTCTGATTTGTGTGTGTTTTTTATTCTACCTGGTGGTTATATGTACTATTGTGAGAAGATATTTTGAAATCATCTAACTATTCTCCCTCATCTTCATTCACATCTTATTTTTACCATGTGATTGCAAAATAATGGCTTTCCAACTCTTGTTCCACTTGAGCCCTTTAAACATTGCTGTAATTCAGTGTTGAGTAGCTACTTTTATGATTTTGAGAACCTATTCACTGTTCTTCCACACAGGATGGCTCAGCAGCAGGCCTTGAGGTTCCGAGGCCCAGCTCCCCCACCCAATGCAGTGATGCGAGGCCCGCCACCTCTCATGAGACCTCCTCCTCCTTTCGGCATGATGAGAGGCCCTCCTCCTCCACCCAGGCCCCCCCTTCGGACGGCCTCCCTTTGATCCTAATATGCCACCAATGCCTCCCCCGGGGGGAATACCTCCACCCATGGGCCCACCACACCTCCAGGTAAAGAATGTAGAGGTTACCATTTCCTGGTTCGCATCAGTATCATTTTTATGTATAGGATTTATTTTTGTTGAAAGATTTTCCTTTGTTTTATGTGTATGAGTTTTGCCTGTATGTATGTATGTATGTGTACTGCACGTGTGCCACCTAAAGGCTTTATTTCATTTTTAAAAATGTTTTATGTTTAAAAGTGTGTGTGTGTGTGTGTGTGTGTGTGTGTGTGTGTGTGAGAGAGTGTGATACTCACACGGGGGCCAGAAGAGGCAGGACATCAGATCCCTTCTGATGCTGCAGTTAACAAGTAGTTGTGACCCACTGGACATGGATACTAGGAACTACACTTGAGTTCCCTGGAAGAGGTACAAACATTCTTAACTACTAGATCAGTTCCTGGTTTTTTTTTTTTTTTTTTTTTTTTTTTTAAGGGAAGTTCTCACTCCCTCAGGCTGGTCTTGAATTTACTGCGATCCTCCTGCTTTAGCTCTTAAATGCAAAGATTGTAGTTGTAAGATACCTCATCCAGCAAAAATTCAAGTTTTAAAAACTTTGAACTTATTGGAAATGACACCCAAGGAGACATGCATATGTTGCTGTTTTCCTTAAGTTATTAATATGGGAATCAGAACAGGGATTTAGGTGATGGTAGAAGACTGCTAACACACCGGGCCTTAGTGAGTGGTTTGTATTTATCCTTAATAACTTGGTGAATTGCTTTCTGTAACTCGTCTTCCACTAGAAGGTAGAGATGGGCTCATCAACTTCCAGTGCCAACACCAGACCAGATCAGAATAAATGAGTGGTTAATTGTTTTCTGTATTTGTGAAGCTCACTGACATTTAAAATGAATTTTATTACTACTGCATGAAAAATAGGATGGGAAAATACCTTTTTAGCTACACTTTTGCCTGAAGTAAAACATAATGAGGGGTTATTGCTGTATGATTTTTGTAAAACCATGTTTAGTGTTAGCTACTGTGGATGAGTTTAGGTCATTAACAAGCTTAGTATTTAACATAGGGGCTTGGAATTAGCTCAGGAATAGAACACTTGTCTAGCATAGAGAAGGCCTGGGTTTGACCCCTAATACCACAAAAACATCCCCAGAAAATTTGAAAAAAAAAAAAAAAGATGCAATGAAATATAAAGAACATAAACTTTACCGTAATAGTATAGCCTAGAATTAGTTCCTATCAGTATTTTGACATTTTGTTACTAATAATTTTTATTATATATTAACCATTTTGCTCATGCAGTGGCTGGGTATATTTGAACAGACAATTGTTTGCTTTTATAGTTCTTTGCTTTCATGTAGAGGTATAATTTAGTAATGACCTGAAGGAAATATGGTAGTTTTTAAGTGACCATTCTTGTTCTTGTGCATTCACAGAGACCACCATTCATGCCTCCACCCATGGGAGCTATGCCTCCTCCTCCGGGTATGATGTTCCCACCAGGAATGCCTCCTGGGACTGCTCCTGGTGCTCCAGCACTGCCTCCCACTGAGGAGATATGGGTAGAAAATAAAACTCCAGATGGGAAGGTAAGTTACACAACATATTCAATGTGTTATTTCCATGGTGGCAAAGTAGTGAAAATTTGATAGATGAGATTGTGGTGCCTCTGCACTAAGAATGAGCCTCAAGCAGGGGCTAGGGTATGACTCCAGAAGAGCTGGCTGATTAATTAGATTTTGCTGCAGTTACAAGATTGCATGCATGGAGGCTTGTTTTAAATGATGTGTCACAGATTCTCAAGACTATCTCTAGGCTTGGGAATCATTACAGGGACTACAGTGAAAGGATACAAAACTACAAGAGAAGGTGTGTGAGATAAAATATGAAGGAAAGTTAGACCTAAGCTTCCCAGAGTCCTCTTAGGGATTGAGACTGTGTATGCTTAATTTTCTTCAGAGTACAATGGTGACCACACATGGAAAGTTTTTCTAGCAGCAAGTTCACGTGAACCCGGAGGTTTTCTGTGGGTTTTCATTAGACATTGGTCATATGTATCATCAGTCTAGCATATAATAGAATTCAGACTCCCAGGAGGGAGACAGACTTTTAGCATGAGCTGCATCATTTGCGTACACAGTTTAGGCAAAGTGTACACATAATTCTTATTAGGAAGGGGGAGGCCAATTTTGTCACCAAGGCTTTCTTATAATTGTAGTCTCAGGTCTTTGCAAAATACTATATTAACTTTCCTTTTCTGTTGTATAGCATGGATTCAGAATATATGAATATTTTGTAACCTTTAAGGCTATTTTAAAATATTTTAAGACAAAATAGAGTAACATTTTTAACATCAGAATATGTGATGATCACTTTTTCTCTTCCTTTGTAGGTTTATTATTATAATGCCCGGACACGTGAATCTGCATGGACCAAGCCAGATGGAGTAAAGGTTATCCAGCAATCAGAACTCACACCTATGCTTGCAGCCCAAGCGCAGGTTCAGGCCCAGGCCCAGGCTCAAGCGCAGGCTCAGGCCCAGGCCCAGGCCCAGGCTCAGGCCCAGGCCCAGGCCCAGGCCCAGGCCCAGGCCCAGGCTCAGGCTCAAGCCCAGGCACAGGCCCAGGCACAAGCTCAAGCTCAAGCGCAGGCCCAGGCCCAGGCCCAGGCCCAAGTGCAAGCACAAGCAGTAGGCGCTCCGACCCCTACAACCAGCAGCCCAGCACCTGCAGTGTCTACTTCAACACCATCATCTACCCCATCTTCTACCACAGCTACCACAACAACTGCTACTTCAGTTGCACAGACAGTATCAAGTGAGTGCTGGCCTAGTGTGTGCTTGTATTTAGGGGTATGAAAATCAGATACTGTATTCTTAAAAAGGTAATTTCTGGCATTACCCTTGATGTTACTTAAAATATGTTTTGACATTAAAATTTTTGTGTTAGAGAGAATTAGGCATTTGTGTGAGTAGAAATTATTTGCCCAAGTGCAGTTCATGATGTTAAGCTATTTTGTTGAATCTTATTTTACAGAGTTTCCTAGTTGAGGCTTGAACAAAGGTTAACAAATGAGGACTGATGTATTTGAGAGGATTGGTAGGAAAGTTTTGAGGCAGGACAATTTACATTGGCCAACAGACTGAGTAAGAGCAAGACTGGGGGTGGACAGTTTTAGAAACCAGGCAAATGCTCTGGCATGCTCCTTAGATGGCAGGTCTGGGTGATGCTGAAGTCAGAAGACTTTGTTAGGAGTCTTTCTGTAACCTCTTTTAGAGATGATGGGTTCTGGAAATAAGTTATACATAAATGTAGTGGGGATTGGCTTAGAAACAGTAAGAAAGAAAGAATGTTCAAGTATATAGTTATGTCCCAAGACTTAGAATTAAAAAAGTAAAAATGAGAATGTGTACATATCAGATGTCAGGGCTGGAGAGGTTTTTTGCAGACTGAGCCCAGAACTATTGAAGTGATCTCGATATGGTCATTGTTGACGCATTGCATTGACTGGGTCTCTTCATGGGGTGCTTGGTATTATTGTATTATTGTCTGGGCAGTGGAGAAGAAAAAGGAACCACACTTTGTGCTTGGTAGCTTTAGAAACTTGGGAATCAGTAGTGTAAAAAATACTGAAATATGTAATCATAATGGATTCAAATTTGAATTTAGCTTATTGCTTGAAGAAGTAAGGTTTATGTATAAGTGTATGTGTCTCCCCCCCTGCCCAGCTCTCTCTGGTGATTGAACCCAGGGCCTTACACATACCAGGCAAGCACTCTACTGCTTAGCTGTGAATCCAGCCTGGAGACAGTTTTTAGAGACCATTCAGTATTTAGAAAAAATTAGGAGAAATATATGAAACAGAAAAACATAGTTGTTTTACAAGTGCAAGATGTAAACGGAAGGAAAGTTGTGATGATTAACTGCATTGTGATCTTTAGCTTGTGGTTTTTATATTTGAGTGTCCACGGCAGAACCTGCTGTGGTCTATGGAGCATGGTGGTGGTAATGGGAGCAGGGTGTTAAAGGCAAGGTAGCATTGTGGAGGTCCCTGCTGCTTTGTCTCTGGCTCTGGAAGGATGGTGCTTTGTTTGCTCTAAGGGACATGGTTATATAGGTATTTCATTTACCCTGTGTGCTCTGTTTCTGTGAGTGCCCCTGCCCTTGCTGCTGGGGCGTCCTGAAAGGACCTTTATTCTAAAGTAAGATAACCAAGCCATGCTCTCTTCACTGCTTTGAGTACCAGTTTTTATGTGGTGCGTCTGAGTACTCTAGTGCTGTGGTTCTAGCATCTATTTTCCACCTTGTGCACACGGTCGCTTGTCTGTTAGAGCTCCACGTGGGTGACATGTCAGACACAGCTTAGCAGCGATTTTAGCATGTGGGATGCATAGGAACTCACTCATTGTCTTGACATTACCCTCCCAGGTTCCCCTTTGACTCTGTGGTTGCCTTTGTCCTTTCCCTCAGAGTCATTACCTCTAAGCAAGTTCAGAATACCCTGCTGTGCAAAGTAGGAGTGAGCTGAGGGAATGAATACTTTTTGCCATCTCCTTAATTGGAATCTGTTTTACTTGATCTTTGATGTCCCTGTACACACATTTTCCTGGAGTTGGTGCTTTGGACCATCATTTTAGTAATATGAATACAAGTAATACTTTAACATTTATTTCTGTAAATACAATGTAGATCCGTAAGTATACAGAACTGAACATTTAAACCATTTATTTTACTTGAAGTTGAGCAAAGCTCATTTTTTTTTGCACTTTTATGGAAACTGATCATGAAGTCAACTTCTCAGGGAAATCGGGTCTACAGTTGCTGAATGGTATATCTGTGGGACTGGGCAAATGTTGCATGTACTTTGTATTTTTCACACTGTTATAAATTATATTAATATGATACTGTACCCTAAGGTTAGGTCTATGCTAGACCAACAATTCATTCCTGGGCCCCTGAAGATACTTGTTTGGCCCTGCTGTCTATTTAGCCAAGGTGAGTTCCTCATTAACAAGTATGAAATTACTCACATCTTCCCAGCTTAAGTGAGTTTTTCATTTTTAGAAGCTAGAAGATGGTAATGGACAGATTTTTTTTAAAGAAAATATTTATTTTGTATGCAGTATTCTTGTCTGCATGTCTGTAGACCAGAAGAGGTACCAATTCTCATTACAGATGGTTGCTGGGAATTGTCAGTGCTCTTACCCTCTGAGCCATCTCTCCAGTCCCCAATGGACAGATTTTTTGTTGTCACATGGACAATAAAATTGAATGGTTGTATTCAGCTCTGTGCTTTTATTTAGAATTGAAGTTGCTTAAAGATTGGGAGAGTGCCGGGTGGTGGTGGCACACGCCTTTAATGCCAGCACTTGGGAGGCAGAGGCAGGCTGATCTCTGTGAGTTCGAAGCCGGGCTGGACCGATAACCTCCAAAACAATACAGAGAAACCCTGTCTCGTAAAACCAAAAAAAAAAAAAAAAAAAAAAAAAAAAGATTGGGAGAGCACTGCTATTAATTTGGCAGGTTTATTCTTAGTCTAAAACAGGTAGAATTTGATACTTTCCCTTTTCTTTTTTTTGGTTTTTCGAGACAGGGTTTCTCTGTAGCTTTGGAGGCTGTCCTGGAACTCACTTTGTGGACCAGGCTGGCCTCGAACTCACAGAGATCTGCCTGCCTCTGCCTCCCGAGTGCTGGGATTAAAGGCGTGCACCACCAATGCCCGGCGCGATACTTTCCCTTTCTTAAAAAAAAAAAATCACTGAAGGGGGCTGGAGAGATGTCTTAGAGGTTAAGAGCACTTGACTGCTCTTCCAGAGGTCCTAAGTTCAATTCCTAGTAACCATATGGTGGCCATCTATAATGAGATTTGGTGTCCTCTTCTGGCATTTAGGCATACATGCCAGAACCCTGTATTGTGAATTATCACAGTGGTAAGTTATAAATAAATACTATGTTTTATTGAAAGAGACTTAAAGCCTTAATGTGAGGTATAGATTTCATTTTTTATTCTTTTCTATTTTAAATATGAATTCTAGAGATGAAGTGTTAGATAATTAAAAATGTGTCAGCAGGCCAGGTGTTGGTGGTGCACGCCTTTAATCCCAGCACTCGGGAGGCAGAGGCAGGCAGATCTCTGTGAGTTCCAGGCCAGCCTGGTCTACAGAGCGAGTTCCAGGACAACCACCAAAACAATACAGAGAAACCCTGTCTGGAAAAACAAAACAAACAAATGTGTTAGCAGAACCCAAATTACCTTGAATTCTACATTCACATGATTACACTATACAAAGTACTTAAGATAATTCTTTAAATTTTGAAGTAATTAAAGAAAAACCTGAGCTATTTTTCATTCCATTCACTCATACCCAGACATTGTATATTTTTCCCTCTGTCCTTCCTTGCTCAGACAGTTCCAGTATGTAACTGATTTCGCTTCCTCTCTCCTTCCTGTGTATCTATCTACCCAGTTGA
Source organism: Mesocricetus auratus (assembly GCF_017639785.1). Lineage (NCBI taxonomy): Eukaryota > Metazoa > Chordata > Mammalia > Rodentia > Cricetidae > Mesocricetus > Mesocricetus auratus. The sequence continues at coordinate 112,359,182 of NW_024429184.1, read as the reverse complement.
TTCCTACATGAACACTTGTTTACATCTATGAAACTATGCAGTGGTGTCTGTTTTCCTACTCCATTTTCTCTGCAGAAGAGCTGCCCTTTCCCTACCCAGCAAAGAACAAACTTGCTGACCCATACTCAAGGCTCGTTGGAGTGCCTCATGTCTTAGGGTTGCGTGCTCACCTAGATCTCTGAACACTTCCTGTTGCTCTCTCTCCCTTTGCCTTTGCTCCTGCTTCTCTCAGCACTTGCTCATTTCCTCTTTGGGCTCCTCTTTCTTTGATGAAAGCTTGACTTTTTGAGGTTTATTGTCTCATCTAAAATTTTCTGTACTCTCCCTTTATCTACTAACGAACTGGGTCTTGACTACATTCCTGTACATTTACCCCATTTTATTTTGTGCTTCAGTTTTGACTTTTTGTTTTTGTTTGAATTTCATTTAGCTGTTTTCAAGCTTCTTGAAGATAGATTTTGTGAAACATTTCTTGCAGTATATGAGATAATGGGCCTTTAAATACTGAATGATTGATTGAGTGATGGGTGAATACAGTAAAAAGGTTCATGAAGGAGTGATGCATATTGTTTTCTCTTTTATCAGCACCCACAACACAAGACCAGACCCCAAGTTCTGCTGTGTCAGTTGCCACGCCTACAGTTAGTGTTTCAACTCCTGCTCCTACAGCCACACCTGTGCAGACTGTACCCCAGCCGCACCCACAGACGCTACCTCCTGCTGTCCCTCATTCAGTCCCTCAGCCAGCAGCAGCAATACCTGCTTTTCCACCAGTGATGGTGCCTCCATTTCGTGTTCCCCTTCCTGGCATGCCAATCCCTCTTCCAGGTAAACAACAGATTACAGTTGGTGTTTTAGCTGTTTTCACATTGTCAGTTTGTTCTCATGTGTCTGTTGCATTTGAAATTTGCCTTGAATCTCACCTGTTTGAAATGTTTTTGAAAGATTCATGGCTAACTGCAATATTTTTTTCCTAAGTTTTGGTAAATGTCCTTTTTTGTTGTTGTTTACATATCTTAAAATTAGAGTCACATTTAAAACTACACTTATTTTGGATGAAATGATTTTTTTGTTTCTAAATATGTTCTAAATGTAATTTTTGAGTCTGAAGTTGATAAATTACAAACTCTAACAGCTAGCTCATTGAATAATGTACATAGTATATTTTATGTATTCAGCCTTAAGTCTTGCAATCATCTTAGGAGATAGGTACACAGACAGATTTAATTACTTGTCCAGTGTCACCAAGCTAAGTGGTAGGGTTAAGTGTTGATCTGGTACCCTCCAGATCCAAGTACCAAGCTCTTAAGAATTATGTTGTACTGGGAAGAAAATATGAGTCACTTAAGGTTGAACAGATTGTTGTAAGACAAATCAGAAGGATTCTTTGCAGCATTTGTCAAGTAATGTGTAACATGCATTTCTTAAAAAGTTGTTATGGCAGAGTTGTATGTTGTTATACAGGAAGACTTGTGGACAGATCTTTCATTAGGGATCATATAATAGTGGTGGGCATTATAACTTGAGTATATTTGCTGTTGATCCATATTTCATTCTTTATGTGTTACAGTAGAAAATATTGATACCGTAGACAAGTTTACAAGGGTATCAATATTTATAGTGAGGATGAAGAGAACCCTGGTTTCTGTCTCACATTTTTCCCGAGGCTACTGCCATTTTATTCTATAGGGTTTCTTGTAAAAAAAAAAAAAGGTGTGCTACAACTACATTTAAAAAGTAAACATTTACAAGTATCAAACGTTTAAGAATATCTTTTATACATTATTGATGTAGTACTAAATAAGTAAGTCCCCTGTATGTGACAGTGACAGAATGCTAGTCATTTATGAGAAAAACAGAAGTTGTTTAGTACTAAGGATTGCTTTTTTTCTTGAGTTAAATTTTAGACAAATGCTGCTGCTTAGTTTCAGCTGGGCTGGCACTCTCACTGTAGATCAGGCTGGCCGAGAACTCACAGAGATCTGCCTGCCTCTGTCTTCTGTGTGCTGGATTAAAGGTGTGCGGTAGCACCCAGCAGCTTCTTACTTTTGTAGGAATGCAACAAATAAGGAATAGTTTGACACTTGTCAAAATCTTTTTGTTTTTAAAAATGTACTGAGAGATAGTGTCTTTCTTTGGAGCCTATCCTAGCCTAGAGTTCACTTATCTACTCTTAAACCCTGAAATGGTGGTCTCCTTTATGGTCAAGGACAGTGGAAGGCCAGTTCTCGGTTTTGAGTGTGAAAGTGCTGAGCTGTTTATTTGTAGGAACAGACTGAGAGGTAGCATGATGATGCTATAAAAATATTTTGAAAGACCATTGTCTTCTGAAAGGATGTTTGCTTTGTTCTAATGTTCTTGGAGTAGAGAAAAGGCAGAGGGTGCATACTAGCAAAACTTTTCTGGAAAGCAGAAGTTTGTCACACTCTTCATTTTCATACTTCACTTTCTAAAAATTTAGAATAGGTAGTGGTGACTACAAAATCAAGATGATACTTGTGAAATTTTGCAATAAAAGACAATAAATGGCAGCTACTAGTGACATTTTATAGCTTAACTGGAGGGAAACGTGTGTGTGTGTGTGTGTGTGTGTGTGTGTGTGTACACGTATACATGTACTAGGAATTGAATTTAGGGATTTATGGATGCTAGGCAAATGCTGTACTTCTGAGCTGTACTCCAGCTGTCCAAGATAGCAAAATTCTTTGGAGGGTGTCTTATAGAAAGTAGTAGTAATATTTATTGATACTAAGGTATTTCTGATTTAATATTCATTTTTTTTCTCATTACCCTTTTCTTAAGTTCTACAAGTTGGTTTAGTGAAAATGACCAAAACACGTAGTTGATCTTCCCTGGATTTTTCTTTATGTACAATTAGATCCTATCTTTTTTAGGTAAACTCTGAGCTAAAGTGAAGTTGGAGGGTTATTTTTTGAGATAGGGTTTCTCTGTGTGTCCCTGGCTGCTCTGGAACTCACTTTGTTGACCAGGCTGTCCTTGAACTCACACAAAGATCCTCTGTTTCCTGAGTGCTGGGATTAAAGGTGTGTACCACTACCATTGCCTGGCCGAATTAGAAGGATTTATCTGTATATTATTCATTTTGCAGCTTCAAATTCTTTGAAATAGCTTTGTCTGGTTGTAATGAGGGTGATTAAGAGATAAACAAGATGAAGGAAAGTAGTGAAAGAATTAGTTGAAATAAAAAGATAAAAAGGTAGAATTTGAGGGTGTTAACAGATAAGGATTAGATGTATCTGTTTCTAAAACTGAAATCTTACCTGCAATTTTAAGAAATTTACTGTCACTGACATCAGAATTATCCAAAATGCTAAGTGGAATTTTCTAATTTCCAGTAGAGCATATTTTGAGGACAGCATAATTTGTAGGAAAATTGGACAAAAGCTTCCCCTTTTAAAAAAAGGTTAGTATTTCAGATATGTGGTTATTTTGTGAGTATTTATAATGTACTTGTAATATCTTCAGGGAAAGCCTTACATTTATCTGTTTAGCTTGAGAAGAAACATCCAATAGTCAGGTAGAAATTCCAGAGTTGGCCCCATTTAATTTTTTTTATCATTGGCAATTTTGTCTGAATATGAAAATAGTTGATTCATTTCAAGTTACATAGTGAAACATTTTTTTGGTGGATAGTTTAGAAGAATAGAATTGGAATAAAGTATATACATATGCTATATATCTTAGAATATATGTTTATGTATTCTAAGGGAAGTGATGGTTTAATAGGTTTGGTGATCCTGTAGATGGCAGTATTTATATTAACTTAAATATATAGCCTGTAACTTCTTTAATGAAGTGAATATTCCTTTGTTTTGTTTCAACATTAGGGAAATAAAGGTATACATACAGTTTTCTTCACTCAGCATGCTCTGATAATTCAAGATTTTATTTTGGTTTAAAGTTAGCAGAAAGTTCAGTGTTACTATTCTTTATGTGAAATGGTAAAAGAAATTAAGGACACTTCAAAATTTGGTGTGTGCGTGCGTGTGTATAGTTTAAATTACTTGAAAACACAAGAGTTTTAATTTTACTTTCTGGATTAGGACTTTTCCCATCCTTCAGTTTATTTTTAATACAGTATTTAAAATTTTTTAGATTTGCAGTACCAAAAACTAAGTTGAGTTTTTTCCAGGTACAAAAAAGTAAAAAATTATTTCCCCCTATGTTTTTCAGACTTTTACTTTTAAAACATTTTAAAGTTGACATTCAATTTTGAATTTCCTCAGTTTTCCAGCTTTTTTCATTTTTTTTTTTTTGCCATCATTCTAATGCATCATGATGAGGCTTCATTCTTCTCAAAACTGTATGTAGTATCTGTTCCTTCATACAAGTGCTACTTTAGCCAGCCTGTGTGGTAGAGGTGTCTGCAGTTACCAGCAGACAATGACTGAGAGCGTTAAAGGGACAAAGTGTAGTGTTGGCCTGCCTCTACGCCATCCCATGTGTGACACTAAGCAGATATTTTGACACTAGTTGAATGCAGCTCTCTCCATCTATGCTTTTGTGTTCACCTTCTCTGCAGTGGGATATTTGAAGCCATTTTATGCCTTATTTTCTTATCCTCCCTCCCCTCTGCCCTGTCTTTTCCTTTCATTTTTGTATAGCTGTGCCCTAATCTTCAGCCCCAGCCTGTAGTTTCAAATGAGCATCAGCATAGTAAAAATACCTTGTCAGCACAGTGTTGTGTGCATTGCCTGTTCCTGGCCTGTGAGCAACTAACTGCAGCTGGGTTTGGTGTCTGGTGGAGTAGGTCCCACATGAGAATTTATTATATATGTATAACAAAGGGGTTAAATTTGTTGAATTTAAACTTTGAGGCTCCTTCAAATATGAAAGCTGGTAGGTAATTGATGTTACAGCTTAGAAATAGAGTCATTGGATTTGGCACCACTTCCCACAAAATGTCGACTACTATTTTATTCCATTCTGGGTCTTTCTCATTGGAATTAGATTCTAAATTGTAGTGGTAAATTATTTCCCTGAATCCCAGTGGTAGCCGACATACAATGGCAGCTTTCCAACCAATGCTTGCTTATCCATTTTACAGGTGTAGCAATGATGCAAATAGTCAGCTGCCCGTATGTAAAGACAGTCGCTACCACCAAGACCGGTAATTTTAAAACCATCTTAGTTTGTTTTGTCTGTAAGTTGGCATGGTAGTGAATGTTGTTGTTTATCCTTTTATTTATTTTATTGCCCTAGTGAGTGGAGCTTAAAATTTTTTTCTTTTTAATGAGCAGTTTAAATACAGTTGTCATATTTGGCCAACACTTAATTTCCCAGTTGCCTGTAGTATTAGCTTCTGTGGTTCACAAAATCAAATGAGGTCAGATCACTTTATATATCTTAATTTATGTAATAAGTGTAAACAACTTCATTCTCATATTCATAACATTTAATTTTGTTTTGATGTGTGTTTTTAAGTTAAATATAAAATGTCATTTCCATGTGTAAAATGATGTGACTATGCTTGCATGCAAGTGATTATGTGCGTGTGATATTTGTATATAGCATTACCTTTGCATTTTAAAGTTACCAAAGTAAGACTCTAGAGCTTAGATTCTAGGATTTTGTTTTCCATTTGGATTCTTATTTCCTTATTTTTAACAATATTTTAAATAATACCAGCTTACTTAGCCTCCCAAAAAAACAAAAATTGTGGCTTGCCTTTAAAAATAGATAGATGTCTCTGCCTTTTTAAGGAAAAGGATGATCTAATAGTCTACATGATTTATCATTTGGAGTGGATAACAGTCATTTTACTTTAAAACTAAGAATTCTTACTCTGATCCTTCTAAGCATTTTAGAAGTAGGAAATTTATGTTGGGAATTACACTCGGTGAATTCTTATTTCTTTAGAATTTGAGAACATAAAGTACATTCTGTTCTTAGTATATCATGTTATTTAGGCATTGTCTTAGAGGGTGCCTAAACTTTTGACTGCTCTTAAGATCGTTCTTGGGCCCAATTTCCACATCCAACTGAATTTAGGCTTTATTGTCAAAAGACCAAACAAATAGTCAATAATATTTAAACACCTTTTATATGCCATTCTTGTTCTGAGTATTTATTAATATTTATTAGAAGAGTTTAGCTTGTGGCTTATTTTATACTATAAATTAATATTTGGATCTAACTTTTTATTATTCTTTTTTTAGGTGTGTTACCAGGAATGGCCCCTCCTATAGTACCCATGATACATCCCCAGGTTGCTATTGCAGCTTCACCTGCTACTTTAGCTGGAGCAACAGCAGTTTCTGAGTGGACTGAATATAAAACGGCAGATGGGAAGACATACTATTACAATAATAGAACACTAGAATCAACATGGGAAAAGCCCCAAGAGCTGAAGGAAAAAGGTATAGTTGTTTTGTGACTCAGGACGTAGTATGAGCTGTAATAAGTAGAATGTTATTTGGAATTATGCTTTGTAAGTTAAAAAGTAATTTTTAAATGTTGGGATATATATTACACATTGTTTTCAGTTATGATGCATTTATAATTATATTGTCCTTATGGAGATTGAAAACACTCATCAACAAAATTTAGGTCTTTGGCATCTAGTATGTGTCAGGTTTATAATGCTCTGTGTTGTGATCTGCTTCTCCTCAGCGTAGTTCTGTATTTTATGGGTGGTTGCTGCCCGTGATAGACATGACCTGAGAATATGTTCTCTTGGAGTCAACAAGTTAAAGAGTTTTCTAATTGTATTAGAGACAGTACCAAGAAGGGCATTTTGTGTTTATGGTTACATTTAGAAGTAGAGCATCTCAACTGCTTACTCTGTGCAAGTTCTTTTAAAAATTACAGAAAACTGTTGAGTGACATCGTCTTAGTTATTTAACAGAAAAATTAGATGAGAAGATTAAAGAGCCAATTAAGGAGGCGTCTGAAGAACCACTGCCAATGGAGACGGAGGAGGAAGATCCTAAGGAAGAACCTCTGAAGGAGATAAAGGAGGTAAAGGCCAAGGCGTGCTGAGTTGGGGGCCAACCTGAGTCGCTTGGTAGTGTCTACACGGAACAGCGTGTATTTGATGTGTATTAAAGTAGTTGTAAAATTGGCCTCTGAAGTTTTGAGATTCTAATACTTTTTCCTTTGAAAGTTTCATTAATTTTTAGTGTAATTTTTGTTTTTAAGATTTTATTTGAGAGAGAGAGAGAGAGAGAGAGAGAGAGAGAGAGAGAGAGAGAGAGAGAGAGAGAGAGAGAGAGAGAGAGAGAGAGAGTGAGTGTGTGTGTGTTTTCATTGCATATATATGTGGGTACCTTTGGAGGCCAGAAAGGGTACCAGATCCCTGGAGCTGTAGTAACAGGCAGTTATGAATTGCTTGATCGGGGAACTGAACTCAGTTCCTTGGGAAGAGCATTACACATTCTTAACAGCTGAGCTATCTCTCCAGCCCCTTTTTTATACTTAACTGAGGTCCATTGAAAGGAAAGGTCTTGAGCCAGAGGCTCAACCCAATTTCCAGCATCTTGACTTACAGACTGGCTCATCTTAAAGTCAGAAGTACAGCTTAACTGTTTGGGGAATGCTGAGTGTATTCATATCCATCTTTACTGTCTGTTTGGTGTGAAATGGTCCCTTTAAAGGAACACTGAGTTTTGGTTTGGGAAGCTTCTTTAATTCTCTAGGATGTCAATAGCCATGTTTTAGTACTACACAATTTTGTAGAAGAAACTATTTTAAAGGAAGAGGTATCCTAATTCTTTCTACTCTAGTTATTTCTGCTGTGAGTACATGGCTAGCATGTCTGTGATATGGGGCCAGGTGCTGTGGCTTGCTTTCACTGATGTGCAAGTTTGCTCTTCATGTAGGGCAGAGATGTAGCACTTCTTAGAAATTCCTACTCAGAATCTCCCCTTGCAGTTCTTACAATAGACTTGGGTGAGTTTGCATTTGAGGTATTTATTTGTAATGATAGTTTACTTTTCTTTTGTCTGTATTATTTATTATATATACTATTCCCTTAGGAGCCCAAAGAAGAAGAGATGACTGAAGAAGAAAAGGCTGCCCAGAAGGCAAAGCCAGTAGCTACTACTCCTATTCCTGGTACTCCATGGTATGTATTTAACTGATGCATTTTATTTATTTTTTTATTATACTTGATTAAATGGCTTCTGTAGGAAGAAAAAAATTGTAAAACTATAGGTTAGATATGTGTTTCTAATACTGTTCAATATTTTGATTCTTGTTTGTTGTAATTGGGGTGTGCAGACCTAAAATTTAATTGCTGCTGCAAGTGTTTTCTGTAATTACCAAACAAATGTCTTCTTCCCTTCTTGGTCCTGTCCTGATACTGCTTATAGTTGTGTATTTGGACCACTGTGAAATCTTGAACCTGCTTTTTATTATTTATGTATACATAGGTTCCTACCATGTGATTATTAAAGAATTCTGTAAAGTTATGCCTTTATCCAATTATGGAGTAATCTCCCTACTCTTTTCTCCTTGGGCTTGGTGTTTCTCTTTCTAATTCTGCCACATTATTGTCTCTTCTTTCTCCTATTCTCACTTATTTAACCCATAATTACTATACATACTAGAGTGACTTGTTTGTTCTTGAAGCTTTGTACTATCACAAGAGTCCTTCCCAACTTTGTCCGGGTCCCTCTTTTCTGTGCCCAATTAGCCATCCAAGTTATGTAGTGACTTTTTTTTAAAGGGGAGTATGGCTTGAGAATGGGGAGGGGCTTATGAGGACTTCCCAGTATGATGTCTTGAGCAGGACAGATCTATAAGGAAGGCGGTGGGTAATGGGTTTAAGCATTCTGGGCCTGTGGTCTCCCCACCACCATCAGTCTGCCCAGGCTACCATTTGCATCTCCCACATCAGCAGTCTAATGCATCCCTTACGTTGGAGGTTCTCAACATGGGAGTTGCAAACCCGTTTGGGGGTTGAATGACTCTTTCACGGGAGTTGCCTAAGACCATCAGAAAACATTACATTACTATTCATAACAGTAGCAAAATTACAGTTATGAAGTAGCAGTGAAAATGATTTTGTGGTTGGAGGACACTTACAACATGAGGAATTAAAGGTTCAAAGCATAAGGGAGGTTGAGAACCACTGCCTTAAGTGGATTGTCACCACAAGCCACCAACAACCATTTATCCTATTCCCAGTCAGTTTCAGCCCTTTGGGTCATTCGGTACATACATATCACCTTTCTGTCCTCTCTGTTGCTAAGGAACATTAAAGACCATCTTAATTCTATCAAGAATATTAGCTTAGAAAGTCTTATTCTGAAGCTTCATGAGCTGTCTGAGGGTTTTTTTTTGGGCACTTTGATCCTTCAAATGGCTTTTATTAATTAATTTATTTGTGTTGCACCAGTCAATTGTAGCATTTCTTTTAAATTTGGTATATCTTTCAGTTCTACCTGATCCCATACCTGTTTCTGGTTCCACGTGGTTGTCTGGTCCACTCTTCTGGTTCTGTTGGCTTAAACTGTAGGGGGCTCTAGTTTGCTGCCATAGTGCTGTTTGAAACTTTTATTTATCTATCAAACATATTTTACAGACAGGAACATCTGACACTCATAAATAGTCAGTGTTGCCTTCCGATGAGATCAGCGTTTCTCCAGCTGACTACTCAACCCAGAAAGATACCCTGCACCTGGGGGACTGAGGGGTGCAGAGAGAACCTGGTGGCAGGTCTGCATTGATACTTTAAATAGGCCCCCCAGCCATTTGTTCCAGGCTTTGAGACAACAGCCTGAGTGCTGCTGAAGCCACTACACCCAGCTGTGTTTTTCTGTATTTCTTTTTATTCTTTTTTGTTTTTTTGAGACTGTTTGTCTGTGTAACCCTGGTCATCCTGGAATTGTACTAGGAATTGCCTGTCCCTGTGCTAGAATTTACTATGGTTTTATACAAACAGCTTAGAATGTCATATTTTTATCTACTCTGTCAGTCATTTTATTGAAATGTTGAAACTTAACATTTAGTATCAGTTTTAATAGTGTTGAGTCTGGGATATAATTGTTTACTGTTTGTCTTTTCTAATGTTTTGTTCCTCTATTCTCTTAATTTCTTTTTTCTTTAGTATTCTAAATTTTAATTTATTGGCTTTTTGAGGATATCTCCTTTGTTATCAGTTGTTACTTCAGGAATTATAGTACTTCTATCTAACACCTCCACACTCTGTTTAAAGTGAATGTACTTTGTACGTAAAAGCCCTACTGCTGGGTACATAGGTCCCTCTAAATCTGTACACCCTGACTTGCGTCTTAGTTATCGTACACATAACTGTTGTGTGCATTAAAATGCCAACAGGCAGGTAGAATTTCAAAGAACTTAGGAAGAAAATGATTTTCTATATTGACCATTTCTGACATTTCCTACATTGCTAAAGAGGCAGGTTTTGTTGAGTTCTCAGCATGAAGAACACTTTTGTCAGACTGGTCTTTTGGCTTGGAACCTCTTAGCCTCTCTTCTGAAAACACTTGCCTCTTTTGTTTCTGCAGGATGTGAAGTTCTGGTTGGTAATTAATTCTTTTTCCAGAACCTTAAAGATCCCTTTTGTGTCTAGGCCAAGTTCTCTTGAGGTTATTTTTGTATGGGTCTTACTGAGTTGACACCTCATACAGCAAATTGAGATTTTTGTCTGTCCATTATATGAGCCTTTGGAAGTATTGTATGTGTATGGATGTTTTGCCTTCATATATGTCTGCACTGTGGATGTGTAGTACTTACTGAGAGAGGCCAGACGAGGGTAATGAATCCACTGAAAAAGGAGTTGCAATGTGAACTGCCATATGTTGCTGGTAATTGAACCAGGTACCTCTGGAGGAGCAGTTAATTGCTGAGCCATCTCTCCAACCCCAGTATCAGTTAATAAATTTCCTGTTTATCGTTTAAATGATTTCTATTTCTATTCTGAAAATTGCTATCATTTCATTAATTTCAGATGTTTTTCTTTATCTCATGAAGCCTAGCTGTTATTATTAAACTTATAAATCCTTTCATACACTTGTGTTTTGTTATTGCTTGAGTTTTCTAATTGTAAAAGCAGGATGAATGGCCTGTCATGGTTTATGCGGTTTTAGTGTAGTCTAATTAGACAATGTTTGTATTTGATATGTAATTTTGGTTTATTAAGAAATACTAAGAATTATTGGGTACTATGGTTTGCTTTTTAAGCTATAGGATTTTTATAGTGTTTTTGTTGCCTTTGAACTTCTAAATAGTTTACAGTTTAGTTTTGTTGTATTTGGTGTGCTGAATTCAGTTCCTAAGCATTTTAAACTCTGACCACAAATTGATTTGCGTTTCTGTAGCTATACTCAGCTCTCTTGTTCTGAAAGCCATATGAAAACCATTATTACTTAGGACCTTTCCTTTTCTTACTACTTGCCTGACCTTTTGCCTGCCGACTAGAGTTAATATTAAAAGGCATACCGTCAAAGTGCATATTGTAACACAGGCAAATGGTATTTTATCTTAATCTTTAGGTGTGTTGTTTGGACTGGTGATGAGCGGGTTTTCTTTTACAACCCCACCACTCGTCTTTCTATGTGGGACCGACCTGATGATTTGATTGGAAGGGCAGACGTTGACAAAATTATTCAAGAGCCCCCTCATAAAAAAGGATTGGAAGATATGAAGAAGCTAAGTAAGTGTTAAATTAGGGATTCATCCTCTGAATTTAACCCTTTTCTACTCTAAAGGTCATTTAGAATATTTAATTTTTAATAATAGACTGCTATTCTGGTTTGATACAATAAGAAATGTGAAAAATGTAAAGAATTTAGATAAGGTTCTATTTTGCAAAACAGTCAATTTTTTTTTTGTTGTTGTTGTTTTGTTTTCGTTTTTTTTCAAGACAGGGATTCTCTGTATTGTTTTGGAGGCTGTCCTGGAACTCCCTCGGTAGATCAGGCTGGCCTCGACCTCACAGAGAACCGCCTGTCTGTAAAACAGTTAACTTTGTTACTAAGGTTTTCAGTTAGTTTGAGATGTTGGGACTGTTGCTGTTGACTTAGTGTTTATTAATGCCACTGAGACACTACTTAGCCTTCACCTCTTTAAGTTACTAGTGATATTTTTGTAGTAATCAAACTATGCAGAATATTTTTATTAAAATTTTATAAAAATATAAAAAATTTATCTTGTGGGATTTGGTGGCATACACCTTTAATCCCAGAATGTGGGAGTCAGAGGTAGGTGGGTCTATGAGACCCAGGCCTGTCTGGTCCACAGCCAAGGCTACACACATACTAAGATCCTGTTATCCCCTCAAAAATCATTTAAACTAAATGATAGCTTCTTTTCCGAATATTGAAATTCTTATCTCTTATTAGAGTTTTTAAAATCTACTTCCTGTTCTGATAGTATTTCAGAATATTGGGTACAAACATTTATGTATAACATTTTGTCTCTCTATGTAACCCTGGCTGTTGTGGTTTTGTTCTGTAGACCAGGCTGGCTCTCCTACCTCTGCCTCCTAAGTTCTGGGATTAAAGACGTGCACCACCACTGCCTGGCTTGTTATATATTTCTTAATGGAAAATCGTCCTTATGTTTATTCAGAATGTTTTGTTTCTTCAGTTTGTTTTTATGGAACTCATATTCATAAATAACATAGAAACATAGTAAATCATTTAATACTTCTAATGTAACAAATCCATGATAAGGTCTTTAAAGTGGTCAAGAACATTACATGGACTATATATATATTTGGCATTTGTGCTCTGAAGTGCTTTGCAGATCAGTGTAACTGCCTATATGGTGTTCCAGTACTATTTTCTCTTCAGCTGTAGCAATATTAATTTAAAGACATGATGGTGATATTTACAATCATAGTAGTGAATGATGCCAAGAAAATATGCAATTTGCTTTTTGTGGGTTTTTTTCAGAATATTTTCTTTATGTTTGAATCAGCTTTATTGGGTAGTATGCATCTACAAAAGGTTCTATGAATTATAAATTGGGATTTTTATTTATTTGTAAAGTTCATTTTTAAGTTGAATCAACATTTTAAAGTTAAGGGCCAGGCAGGAAACATTAAAGTAAATGAATTCTTCACTGTGAAGAGAGGTAAATAAAAGTGTAGAATTTTCATAACTTGGCTTAGTGTTTGATAAAAAGGGTGCTTTTTTTTCTTGAAGCTTGTGAATGTGTGCATACAATTGTTGGTAACAGTGTTTGTAATTTCTTTGCTAGGACACCCGGCTCCAACAATGCTGTCCATCCAAAAGTGGCAGTTCTCAATGAGTGCAAGTGAGTGAAATGAGTGTAAATGGCAGCTTTTTCATGCATTAAAGTGCATGTTCTGATGGTCATTGGCAGAAGAACCAGTGGCTGAAAATTCAGTAGTTGCCTGCTTATGTTTATTCAGTCTTAACTAATTTTTATGTTGCAGTTAAAGAAGAACAAGACTTAATGGAAGAAATGAATGAAGATGAGCCTATCAAAGCAAAAAAACGGAAGTAAGTGATACATGGTTTATGCACATCCAGGTAAATTTACAGTATACAGTTGATGAGGTTATCAGTTTGTGATTGGAGAGTAATGTGTAGTGTTTGTATGACTAGAAAATAGATAAAATTGCCTTCTTGGGCCTGATATTTTTAATTAGCTTTTGTTTTGTAATGTAGAGATGGTGTCCTTTTGTTGTTAGAGTACTTGATTATACAAACAGATATTATGAAGCTAGCTGGCATTGTGGAATTCGTTGATTAATTTTCTACAGACTTTAATAGTTCCAGATGTTATTAAAAAATAAAATTTCTCTCTTATTTCAACCTACACAAACGCCATTCAAGGGATGTTATGAAAATGGACGTCCTCTCCTTAAATGTACTTAGCTTATGACTTGCAAGTTCCTAGAGCCTGGTCATGATTCCCTGTTGGGGAAGGTACTCATTAGTTAGAAAATACTGTGAGAGACCTTGGTAAAGCTTTGTAGTATTGGTGTGGCAAAATGTGATGTCACTTTTTGGGGTGGGAGTGAAAGTGGAGTGGAGGTTGTCTGTAAATGGGATTATTATTTTGCAGCAAGTAAGAAAGTTTGAGGTCGTTAGAGGTAATAGTCGATAATAGTCCTGGTTGATAAAAGACAGGTTGACTGTAGCCCTTTTGTGGTGAGATGAGTAGAATAAATCCTGTAAAAGAATGGTTCCTTTTAAATAAGTGTTTGTTTATTGGCAACAATGTTACATTAAGGTGTTATTCAAAAGAATTACCATAATCTGCAACTGAGGCAGCTATTCTCTTTTTGACAATTGACCTTTTTATTCCTTAATCAAATGTACTTTTACTAGTTGTAGTTACCTAATTTTATGTTCTTTTTAAAAACTGTAGAATAAGACATTTGTTGAGATTATTGTATAGTTATTCTGTTTATGTAACATAATTTCAGATATTTCTGTGATGTTAAACTTTTAGGTTGTTTTTTAATTGTTTGTTCTTATAGACATCTCTGTAAGGTTTTTAACTGCTTTTATCAGGAGAATGTCAAAGAAGTCCTTTATGTGGATTGCCCGAGCTTCTCTATTTAGGTACAAAGCTAAAAGCCTGTTTTTCCTGGCTTAGTTTTCCTTTTACTTATTTTATTGAGATAGATAGTGATAGTTTATATTGTGACATTTAGTGTAATTCTATAAAGGTTGTTTTTGTTATATTTCTTTGCTGTCTTTGAACTCTTTAACTATTTAAATAGTTCTTCAGTAAAGTAAGAAGGTACATTGTTTGGCAAATTGCTTTACCTGTTTATTTTGTACATGTCTTAGGTCACAGACTATCATGTTCCTGTAGGTCATGGATTGTTTTCTATTTCTTTTGAGGCATTCCTTAATTCCCCAAATGTCGTTATTAGTTAGTCTTTGTAGCTTTCGGTAGCATATTTGGACCTTCTGCAGCATGCTTTTGAATTTGCAGTAACTTGTGTGGGGAATATAAACAAATTTTATTAGTCTTATATACTTAGCAGATCATATTTAAGAAGGAAGATTTGTTCAATTACATTTGAGTACATTGGTTTAAGTTTTTGGATTAGTTATACAAATATTGGCCTTTTCATAGTGCATATGTTTTTGAGAGGTAAATTGATTTCATGTTTACAGTCTCCTTGTGTACACACAAGTAATAGACCTGACCTTAGCCCTGAATTGCATTTTTGTATAAACAAGAAGTTAAACCATTGGTGAACCATTCTATTTCCTACTGCTCCCTCCCACCTAACTACTCCTGTGCCCTTGTTGCTCTCTGCGACCTGCCCTTCAACTTAAATTTCAGCTTGACACCCTGAAAGTGAGTAATAAAAATGTCGGGTAGGTAAGGTGTTTATTTCAGACATACGCTTGGCCAAGTTAGATTATTTGAAATTAAGACTTTTTATCAAAAAAACTATCATTTTTAATAGATGTTAGAAGTATTTTATGAATTTATAATAAAATATTTGGGGGAATACTTTTTCTATACTGTATCAAGAACTAAAAATATATTCTGTTCTATTTAATTCTAACATAGTTTTGCAAGCAATGTCTGAAAAGCTTCTTTTTAGTTCACCTTATATATCAACTGGAGTGAGAGAGACAGTACATTAATTTTTTTAACCAGAATAGCCATTGTAACATTAGAAATGCATTGTCGTTTTCTTATTAGAATGAAAGTTATGTCATTTAATTTATTTGAGATCTCAGGATGATTTGTCAATATGCTGCTTAGTAGTGCCTTAAATTCCCAATTTTGAGAACTTAGTAAGATTTGTGTTAATATCACCTTATGACTTATTTTTTTATAGGAGAGATGATAATAAAGACATTGATTCAGAGAAAGAAGCTGCCATGGAAGCTGAAATTAAAGCTGCCCGAGAAAGGGCCATTGTCCCTCTGGAGGCTCGAATGAAGCAGTTCAAGGACATGCTGCTAGAAAGAGGGGTCAGAAAACAATCTTTGGGGGAGATATTTCTGTTTTATATAAGTAATATAAATATGTCTTGCTAAAAGGTCAAATCTAAGGTTAGTGCTCATTAAATAGGGGTGGGAAGGATAAGGGAACCTGTTAAATTACTGTACATATTTTGAAGTGGCCTTTTCCTTGGCTTATATCATGCTAAACTAAGTGGCATTCTACTGTCCTTAAGTAAAAATAGCATTTAACATTTGTGGGGTGATATAGTTTTGGTAACATTTATGAGTATTAGCATTACAGAATTGCAGACTACTTCGGATAGGTAAGGTATATATGATTCTTCTAGTATCTTCAGAGTGGCTTTTCGTGAAAGAACTCATACTTTATGATGTTGAAGCTTAAATGAGAAAGAAACTTTAGTTGTATTCACAAATGTGTTTGTATGAATAAGTAAACTATTCTATTTTAAATCACAATATTGCTTATAAGATTGCAGTTAAGTGTATGAATTCGAAATGCAAATCTTCAAGGCCTTTCTAATGTACTAAGTTTAAAATGTCACACAGTAGTGGTTATTTTAATGAGCAATAAAGTGTGTGTTATTTCTTTATAACAAAGAAATGGTCAGAGCCAATTAATGTAGAAATTTGCTGTAGCTAGCCTCCCACTGCTTATCATTTATTATTAGTGATGGAAACTTCACTATGGTTTTAATGTCCCCTTTATAAACAGATACCCTGTAGATTTCAAGCAAAATTATGACCTTTCTGGTATTAGAGTATCTTAATTATGAGGCAATGCTTTCTTTTTATTTTAAAGGTGTCTGCTTTTTCAACGTGGGAGAAGGAGTTGCATAAGATAGTGTTTGACCCTCGGTACTTGCTTCTCAATCCTAAAGAAAGAAAACAGGTAAAAGGAAATATAATAGTGGAAACTTATTTAAATGAAATTTAGTAAGTCTTCAGACTGACTGGCCTTGCAGTTTCTGCCGCTGCTCTCTTGTGCTGGAGCTACAGCATATACCAGTGCACTTGGCAACAATGTACTGTGTAAGCTGCCATTTGTTTGTTTCTTTCTTTCTTTTTTTTTGGTTTTTCGAGACAGGGTTTCTCTGTGGCTTTGGAGGCTGTCCTGGAACTCGCTCTGTAGACCAGGCTGGCCTCGAACTCACAGAGATCCGCCTGCCTCTGCCTCCCGAGTGCTGGGATTAAAGGCATGCGCCACCAATGCCCGGCTTGTTTCTTTCTTAACAGTACTTCAAACACACCTTTGCATTGTAGCCTTTGTCGGTATGGGTCAGTGTGGAGGATTTTCCACTTCAGAAACAAGATTTTTTTTTGCTACATTTTTTCATATGAGCATGTTATCCTTGTGCCTCATACTTAATGAAGTTATGTCTGTGGTGCAAATGATGCAGATTTAGAGTAGAAAATAGCAAAATGCAGTTTAAAAAAAAGAAAAACACAGCACTTGGGAGGCAGAGGCAGGCAGATCTCTCAGAGTTCGAGGTCAGCCTGGTCTACAAAGCAAGTTCCAGGACAGCAAGGGCTGTTACACAGAGAACCCTGTCTCAAAAAAAAAGAAAGAAAGAAAGAAAGAGAAAGAAATCAACAAAACAAAAAAAGCACCCATCTGTCATTTCTAACAGACAAGACCACTGTTCATTTCCTTTTTAGCCAGTGTGCCAACTTGCCTGTTTAAATAGTGGGAGGTGTAGCACTTGGTGTGTTTGTACTCATGCATGTTCCATGCCATCATTTAAGTATGTGTTAAAGTGCTTATCTCATAAGTATAGGGAAATGATGGTCTCTTCAAGGTTTCTGCTGAACTAGACTACTATGAAGTCACCTTGTTGCTAATTGTCATTCCCATGATGATTCAGGGAGTATCACCTCATGGTAGTTGCATACTTGTAATTTATATAAATATTAAATTACCTGAACTATCCAGACAGTGGCCTCTGTAAAATGGTGAGTATTTAAGTCACCTCTTCATAGTATACTTGCATTGGGAAGTTTCTTTTGGTAACAGTGTTATTCATTTTAAATATTTATAGTGTAATGGTTGGAATAATTCTCTGTAGTTATTTTGCATGCAGACCTACTTGTGAACGTTAATGAAGAGAGAATTATTTGTAGTGTCTGTGCTTTGATACTTATAATAGAACATGTAGCTTTCCAAGTTTATTTGCATCTGCGTTATAAGCTTTGTAGCTATTTTGTTTTGTTTTGAGGTATTTGCTTTAAACTGTTTTGTACTATTCACATGTGCTCACATTCTCACCTCATACAATAGTTCCATCAAAATCTGAGTTAGCCTTGGCCTTTTGTTTTGTTTTGATTTGTTTTTAGACAGTCTAAAACATGAATGGCCATGCTCTTGCTGTTCCTACTTTCTAAGTGCTGGGATTATAGCCATGGACTTGAATTTTTACTTTCCCTGTTTCTATTCAGTAAATCTGCCTCCACAACATTCTGTAACTCTAGCCTAGCCTCTTACTCATAATTTTCCCTAATAATGCCCTAATTTAAGCCACTTAGATCGACTCTTACCTTGTAGTCTCATTGTTTTTTTTCTTCAGTAGCCCACTTTCTTTTATGTTATTCTGTTTCTTTTATCGTCATGTTTTTCTACACAAAAGAGTAATTTAAGGTTTAAGGGAAATAGATTGGGTTGCTATTCTTAAAATTGTCTAGTACATCTGGGAAAACAGACTTTTGACATGGAATGTTTTACATGTGGTCATTCTTATATACTTCCTGAAGTTCTTCTCTTGTGTGTATTATAGCCAAACCAACAGTCCTTGAATAAGTCAGTATGATTGGTGCTTGTTAGGCCTTTTGCCTGGTCAGTCTGTATTAACATTCCTTCTTTGCCTTTGTGGAGTTTTGAATAACACTGACCTGAGTTTGGTCTGCAAACCCGCATGGTAGAAGAAGAGATCCAGTTCCCGCAGGTTGTTCTATGACCTCCATACATTTGCTGTGGTATACATGCTCATGCACATACTACACAGATAGACACACATATATACATACGAATAGATAAATGAAAATAAATTATCATGTGTTTCCCTCTCCTGCCGTATGTAAGTTCTGTAAGAGCAGCAGTTTTGTTCCTTGCTCTTTATGGTGTCTGGATCAGTGCCTATTATAAATACTCTAGAAGACTTAACATTTTGTGACACGTTTTTATGTTGCTAAGTGTTAAAATTTCTGTTTGAGTGAAACTATTTTAGAACTTAAGTTCTTCAACTTCAGAAGTGTCCCAAGTTGGCAGAGTTTGAGCTCCTTTCTAGAGTTGCACTGTTGAGAATACTGTTTCAGACAGTCTCTGTGTAGAGATTATGCCTTCTAAGAAAATTATCTTAAAACTATAGTGTAGTGACAGGAAAGAAAAATTCATATTTGGTATTCAAGTATAAGTATATATCTAAAGTCATCGCTTTTATTTGTGTGTGAATAAAGAATAAAGCAAATAGCTGCTTATTAAACATTTGCTCATCATAATTTCCTGTCCGAGTTTGTGCTTTGACTTAAACAATTTCAGTTTAATGTCTTAATCTAAAATTGCATCCTTCAGTTCTAAACACATGTTTTAGCTTATGGTTTGTCTTTAATCTTGTTTTGCATGAAAGGTATCCTACAGGGTTAGAAATGTTTATTTGTTTTGTTTTTCGAGACAGGGTTTCTCTATATTGTTTTGGAGGCTGTCCTAGAACTCGCTCTGTAGACCAGGCTGGCCCCTAACTCACAGAGATCCTCCTGCCTCTGCCTCTTGAGTGCTGGGATTAAAGGCGTGCGCCTCCAACGCCCAGCAGAAATGTTTATTATATGTTGTGACAAATTGTAAAATAGTGCTTTCACAGAACAGACTTTCTGTGCAGGATTTTAGGCTCTGGTGTAGATAATTACTAACATTTGGATGAGTTGTTATTTTAATGTATGTAATTCAGAATTTTAGAAGATTGACTGTTACGATCACTTTACCAGCATGATTATTTAGGATTGTGCATCTAGGCCATATTGATAGTCTCATGTTTTAGTAAACTTGTACATATTTTTGTAGGTGTGCTGTGCTTGCTAGAGTGCATGGGTGTGCAAGTGGAGATTAGCAGTCAATGTTGGGAGTCTTCCTCACTGTCTACCTTAGTTTTGGCAGTCTCTCATTGAACTTGGAGCTTACTGGTTTCTCGAGACTGCCTGGCCAGAAGATTTTATGGATCCTTTTGTGTCAGCCCCCTCCCTCCCACAAGTGCTGAGATACAGATGTGCACCATTGTTTGTGGCTTTTCTGTGGGTGCTGGGAGTCTGAAATCAGGTATTCATGCTTGTGCTTTATTGGTGTAGCCATCCCTTCAGTCCCATAAACTTATTTTATGAAGAAAAAGATACCCATAGAAAAGCAAAAATGATGTGTGAATATTTACAAGATGAACGTGTATGCATGTAAGTTACCAAGATCAAGAAATGTTACCAGCACCCCAGAAACTACCTTAAAGACCAAGTAGTATAGTATAGTCCTTTTCTAATATATTTTTGCTTTGTTTATAAAGGAACTTAGCTAGGAGTTACTTTTAAAACCCATTCACACTCATTGTAACTGTTACATTCATGAGTTGACATTAAAAGAAAATGATGGCTTAAAATAGAGGACATTGAACCAGTGTATTGGAAAGCATGAAAGGAATGAAGAGATTTGTACTCATAAGGAAACCCTTATTTTCTATGACGTGCATCTCAGTAAGTCATAACATTGGTCAGGACGATCTTAAAGGAGGAGATACACAATTCTTTCTAATACCTAAAAAAAAGTTCATAGAGGCTGTTGTGGTAATCCTGACACTCAAGATGAGAGATACAGAGGCTTAAGTTTATGTTCCTGCTTCAAGGACAGACGTTACCTGTAATATCATCTAATATTTGTGTGATTGGGAAGGTAGTAGGAGAAGGGAGGCTTTCCTATGACTTAAGGAGTGTTGTCTGTCTCTGGCAGGGTAAGGTAATCTAGAAGTTTCAGTACTGTGTTGTATGGTTGCTGCGTATAGACTGGCATGGAGAGAGGCATTTTAGGAAACATTTTCTGTTTATCTCATGTAGACATGCTGATGTGCAATTATAGACATTCTGATGCTGGAGTGAGACATTTTCCCACAGCTTTCTGAATTCACCTGCTTTATGGTTGTCATCTTCAGTAATGACAACTCTCACCATTGTCTATCTGGAAGGTCTCCTTCCTCCTGGTAGAATTGGGGGGATGTCAGCTATTGGCTCCATCAGGAGGTTTTTGTTTGGTTTTGGTTGGGGTAGTACTGTGGATGAAGCCCAAGGCGTTGTATGTGCTGAGCAAGTGTTCTGCTATTGAGTTCATCCATGGTGCTTACATTTAAAATAGGATCTTCCCATGTAGTCTGGGCTGCTTTCAGAATTGTGGTCCCTCTACCTCCATAGTCCCCAGTCAGATACTGGTTTTGTTACACTTATTTTTGCTGCTTTCATCCCTTTTTTAGCTTACAAAGAACAGGGGCCAGGGTGTGGATCACTTGCTGAGTTTTACATGTTTGAGGAAGCCTTGTTGGGACCTTGCTTTGGCATTGTATAGCTGGCTAAGTATTATTTCTTAAGGATTTTGCTTTGCTTTTGATATTCAGATATTTTTAAAGCTGTAGTGTTACCTATTATTTTGTTGGTTTCCCCTAGGCCCTATAAGTAAGTAGATTCTCTCTTAATCCTTTGTGATCTGATGTTCCAGTGAGAGATGTTTGAGTAGATTATTACATTGTGCAATATGGAAATTGCTGTCTTTCAGTTCTGGGAAATTCTCTTCCATTAGTGTTATTGTTGCTATTGTTATTATCTGAGATTTCCATACATGTACGCGATGTATTATGATCATCTCAACTCCCAGCTCCTCCCAGACCCTCCCCTGCTACGACTCCCTATCGCGGTGTCCTCTTCTCATAGCCCACTGAGGCCAGTCCAGTGCAATCCTTTGTGTGGGTATAGGTCAGGCACTGGATCACAGGCAACCCAATGGTCTTTCTACTCAGCAGTCTTTAATTGCTAAGGTCTTCATGTTTATGGAACTCCTGTAGTTCTTCTTCTCTTCCCTGCTGGACTTTGCACCGGGTTGGTCTTAACACAGGTCTTTTTCAGGCAGCCATAGCCTCCTCAACATCTGCTTTAACAGTAGTCCACTCCCTCTTCCATAGTGTTCCATGTGCCGTGTGGGGAGGAGTGAGATACAGATGTCTCCTTTAGGACTGAGTACTCTAGAGGTACTCTTTCTCTAGACTTTGACCTGCTGTGAGTCTCTATTAATAACCACCTGCTGCAAAAAGAAGAGGGCTGAAAGCTTGAGTAAATTGTGGGTATAGAGATAAAGTGTTCAGAAGGAAATTTGACATTGCATGTTTAGCAAAATGAAAGTACTAGGTTCTCTGTTTGGTACATGAGCTTCCCATCCACAAGTTCTCCAAGTTTGTTTTGTTTTGGAGCAGAGAATTTACTTTTCTGGGCTCTGGGTTCTGGGTTCATCCCCAATCTGTCCATTGCACCCTTTTCCTTCCCCTTTCTTTTGTGGTATTGGGTATTGAAGCCCTGGCCTTCCGTGCGTCAGGCAGCTGCTCTGTCACTGAACTAAATCCCCAGCCCTCATCCTTAAATTCCTGGTCTTTTCCTGTAATTTTTTAATGTATTTTTTCCTCACCATTGTCAGCCAACTTTTTAAGTTCAAATTTTACTTGTTCCCTTACCAGTTTCTAAGGTTTCTTTTTATAGTTAGTTTCATAAATTGCTTTTTTTCCCCTTTCCTTTTGAACTTTGTTTCTTGACAGACTCCTAAACCTAACTCTTGCCTCATAGTGAAGAGTGAAGCACCAAAGCAGCTTGACCTCTGGGTGGGCCCCCATGATGTGAGACTTCTACAGAGATGCACTGGTTATGGTTAATATTGCCAGTTTGGAGCTGGAGAGATGGCTCAGTGATTAAGAGCACTGGCTGCTCTTCCAGAGGTCCTGAGTTCAATTCCCAGCAACCACATGGTGGTCACAACCATCTGTAATGAGATCTGGTGCCCTCTTCTGACATGGAGGCAAAATGTATGCATAATAAGTAAATAAATAAATCTTTTTAAAACATATTGTCAATTTGACAGAATCTAGAATCACCCAGGAAGACAAGTCTCTGGGCATGCCTGTGAGGGATTATTTAGATTGGGTTAATTGAGGTGGACTCAACCCCAGCCCCATAATTCAGAGAGAGCTGTGCCTCACTGACACTTTGTCTGGCATGCTTCATTCAGAAATCATGTTGCCTCAAGATAGACACCTGTTTAACCCTTTAGAACAGGGATCAGCTGACTCTTAAGGGTCGAATAATATGTGGGGTTTTATGATCCAGCTGCAACTCTGAACTTGTTAGTGTTGAAGCATCATGGACAATATGTAAAAGCAATGAGTGTGACTGTTCAAACAAAGCTTTATAGACCCAGACATTTACATTTCAGTTAAGTCATCTTGGTTGTACATTACTAAGTAGGGGAAAATGGTGTAGAATAGATTTAGGTAGTGATAAAGAATGAAATCAGGGACTCTGCTGCTGCCTTTTCTAGAATGAGTTCCAGAGGACTATGGTTTAGCTTGTATGTCTCTGTTTGAAATACATACTATATATACCATTGGGAGAAAATTCCAAAACATAGGACTTTTTAAAAAAAATATAGGACTTTTCTTTGTTTCTCTTTTGTCTTGAAATGCTAAATGGAGAGTTATAGACTTGTGTACTATTTTGGTGAAGCTTTAAAGTGAGACTTGCTGAAGGTAAATCTACTGTAATTAATCTATACTTAGTATATGATTCCTATTACAGTTTGGGTGGAGACTTTGTAATTTTCTCCTAGAAAGACTGTGTTATCAATTGGTATATTTTTTGTGATAGGTGTTTGATCAGTATGTCAAGACCAGAGCAGAGGAAGAACGCAGGGAAAAGAAAAACAAAATAATGCAAGCCAAGGAAGATTTCAAAAAAATGATGGAAGAAGCAAAGTTTAACCCAAGGTATGTGTTTTACTACAGTCACATAGTAGTGTTGTGCATTTTCTCCCTGAAGTCATATGTGTATGTGCAACAGAATAATTTAGGTAATTAAGTTTTGTGGATAAGGACAGTAACACAGGTGGTGGTGACAAGAGTTTTATTCAATCCACTATTGCTCAGAATAGTATAGATAGGAGGAATGTCTCGTAGCTTCATTGTGACTTCATTGCTGTTTTAACATAGAAGGTAGTGTATTTTAGTTTTGTATTGACATGATTTTTAAAGGAATAAATAAACCTTATTTTTCCTTTAAATATGAGATTGTTTTATTATAGGGGTAAATCTCTTTGTATAAGTTTTATAAAGAATGCTTTCTATTCATGGAAAAACTGCCTTTTTACCTTTTTTGAAGTTTGAGGGTAGTTTTATTGGAGGTTGTTTTGTTTCAAACATCCCAGGCTAGGCAAGCTTTAAATCTCAGCAGCTGCCTGGAGGAGGAGAATGGAGAAGAGGATGAAAAGACCCATGCCATTTGAGCAAGCAGGTTCAGAGGTCAGACAGGTTAGATGGGAATGCATTTAGACTAAGGAAGCCCAAGTACCAGTAAAAACACATTTCAGTTCTGGCCAGCATTTTTTTTTAAAGGAACAGAACAAAGAAACGGTCGCACCTTTCTGTTAGGACCAAGAAATGTGGGCAGCCCCAAATGAACCTCATGAATTGTAGGAACTGTCTCTTTATCTCTTCAAAACACCTAGGATCATTAGCCTGGAGCCCTTGTCTTTGTAGTTGATCTTCTGGGCATTGGTGGATACTTTTAGAATTATAAGTGGGTATTTTTAATCAAATTTGGGGAATCTTGGCTAGTGATTTTGTACCCTCATGTACTTGCTGCTCTTTTGCCTGCTCTAGTGTTAGTGTTCTGTTCCTGGTTCCCACCCCTAATCATTTCTCTGATTTGATTAGGTAATTGTTACTGAACTGACTTTTACACAAATGACTTTTCTAGTTAGTATGTCATTATAATGTTAAACACACTCAGTTAATCTTAATGATTTTAATTTTTTGTAAATATTTTTCTGGATGTGCATGGATTTAATCCCAGAACTTTGGAGGCAGAAGCAGGTCAATCTGTGTGAGTGTGAAGTCAGTCTGTTGAAATTTCTTATTTGTTCATTAAGATCATTTTCAGGTGTTTGAATTTATTTTTATTTAATTGTCTAGTGTAGTTATAATAGCTTGAAAACATTATTTCTTAGAATAATATCCGGATATCTAAGGTTTGTTTTCCCTGAAGTTACATGCATAATTCTTTGTATGTATTGTGATATTTTTTAATATTTAGCATTCTGGATATTTAGAAACTCTAGAGTCATATCTTCCATTTACTAAACAGACAGTGAAATTACTGGCTTGTTCCCTGGAGGCTTGACCTTATGATTTACTAGGGAAGATTTCTGCAAATGGAATTATCTCCCTTGTAAATCTTTTATGAACTTGCATGATAGTATTTGCAGCATATTTGAATCTCTTATCTGTACCTTTTTTTTTTTTTTTTTTTTTTTTTTTGGTTTTTCGAGACAGGGTTTCTCTGTAGCTTTGGAGGCTGTCCTGGAACTCACTTTGTAGACCAGGCTGGCCTCGAACTCACAGAGATCCGCCTGCCTCTGCCTCCCGAGTGCTGGGATTAAAGGCGTGCGCCACCAACGCCCGGCTTATCTGTACTTTTTAAAAAAAAATTATGTGTGTATGTGTCTGTGTGAGTGTATAAGTGCACTGACCAGCAGAGGCCATACCCTGAAAGTGGAATTACAGGTAGTTATGAGCTATCTGAAGTAGCTGTTAGAAACCACACTCAGGCCCTCTGCAAGACTGGTATGTGCTCTAACTGCTGAGTCCTCTCTTGAGCTCTGCTTTCTTACTTTTTTTTTTTTTTTCTTTTTCTGAGGCAAGATCTCTGTGTAACAGCCCTGGCTCTCCTAGAACTTGCTGTGTAGACCAGGCTGATTTCCAACTCAGAGATCCACCTGCTGCCTCCCACATGCTGGAATTAAAGGCGTGTGCTGCCACACCCAGCTGCTTTTTCCGCTCTTAGCTGTGATGACATAGTATAGAAAATGATTGTGTCATGCTTTTCAGTAGGTAGGTTGTGTTTGAGGCCCCATTGGGAATTAGCCCTTAGTGGGTTTTCTGGGGAATCCGGTCTCTAGGACTTCTTCCTCTGCTCTATTAGTGCCCAAACTCTTGTAGCCACCGTGTGATAGGCTTGTGACCTAGCTCTGCACCTTGGAAAGTACCTCATGAATTCTCTCCTTTCAGGTACCTCATTATTAATTTACCTGTTTTCATCTGCTTTAAATCAGTTGCCCAGTGTATTTTGCTCAGTCGAGGAAGAGTTGGTCAGAGAAACTCCATCCCATTATGTTTGAAGAAAGTCTTGGCTATACCCTCAGTAGGTATAGGATGCAGACATTCTCCATCCTGTTGTGCCTTTATTAAAAAGTAATATATTACATCTCCTAATCTTGGCTGGTGGCGTACAACCACTAAACCATATTTTCAGTCAGTACCGCTATCCTTTCTTTCCCATGTGTCAGTGTTCAGATTTGGGACCTACACCTATGTCGCACACATTCTTTTTTTTTTTTTTTTTTTTTTTTTCCCTCTGTATTGTTTTGGAGGCTGTCATCCAGCCCGGCCTCAAACTCACAGAGATCCGCCTGCCTCTGCCTCCCGAGTGCTGGGATTAAAGGCGTGCGCCACCGCCGCCCGGCTTGTCACACACATTCTTGCTAGGAAAATGTGTGCTCCTCTTATGCTTGTTTTAGAGACAAATAGCTAAAGTTAGCATGCTGGCCATTTTCTTACAGAGCTACTTTTAGTGAATTTGCTGCCAAACATGCTAAAGATTCAAGATTCAAAGCAATTGAAAAGATGAAAGATAGAGAAGCATTGTTTAATGAATTTGTGGCAGCTGCAAGGAAGAAAGAAAAAGAAGATTCGAAGACCAGAGGTGAGAAGGTAAGATGGTTTAGTTCTAGCGACCTGTTTGATGGGGTGAGGGCTAATGAACGCGCTGTTTCCTAACCTTGTTAGGCATCAGCAATTGGATCTGTGTATTTTCCTTTAATTTGCACAGTTGTTGATATAATATATATATATTATACATGTTTTCATAATCCTTATTATAGAAATCCCAGTAACCTCTTTAGAATTGCCTTAAATTCTATTGGATAAGGTATCTGGAAACCTGGGTTTTAGAACTACATGCTCCGTGGTATCTAAAGTATGAAGATTTCAAAAGTCTTTATAGATGCTAACATTTGAATTTCAAAGAACTTCTTAATCTTTGTATTCTATAAAAATATCATTTTAGTAAGTTTCTAATCTTTCAGTAAATGTACCTTACATATAAATTATTGCTTATCAGAATTAAAGGTCAGCTGTTAAAGATTAATGCATCTGAAATGTCATTTGATAGCAATGTCAGAAATAGAGAGCTCACCACTGTGGAGGCTGAACAGTGGGGAGATGGCTCCAGTGGTGTGTGAGCTATCAAAACACTCCTCAGTGTCTACTGTGCTTTGTGATGGGAAACAGCCTCTGGAGCATCATCATTCCTGACATCCAAAATTGCTGCTTGTTGTGGAGCACTAAATGTTAAATTCTATGAAGAGACCTTGCTAAGGATTTCTTCCTAAGTCTTTCAATTAAAATAGAGTGTTAGATGAAACAGCTTTTGACAGCAATAGGAGAGCTCTGATTGTCTGATATGTTAGACTTTGAAGTAAAATTTTATAGAATTATTTTACAGATGACTTAATGATTATGCTTCTTAAATGTGCAGAAAATCATATAAACAATTATACAAATATGTCATCTATTAGAATCACATAAATGAATTTCTATTCTGGACTTATTTTTTAATATGTAATGTATTTTTATTCTTATTTTTATGTTCATTGGTGTTTTGTCTACATGTATATCTGTGTGAGGGTGTCAGAAGTCTGGGAACTGGAGTCACAGGTGTGAGTGAGCTGCCTTGTGGGTACTAAGAATTGAACCAGGTCCTCTGGAAGAGCAGCCAGTGCTCTTAACTGTGGAGCCCTCTCTCCAGCCACTACATTTGACTTTTAGGATAACATATTTGATTAATAAAAACCAGGTGATAATTTTATAATGTATGATTGCACTTAATATAATTGGCTTCTTTATAACTTAAATTTCTAAACATGTTTGGAACAACTTAGAAATTTTATTTTATAATAAATGCATAGACTTCGCAGTTTTATTCTGTGTAGCTGTCAGTCAGTTTAGTTTTAACACCTGCCCATCACTGGTGCACATGATATTAGGGGAGTTCCTAGTTGTGCTGTTGTTGCTTTTAATATTCTGCAGTTCTGGTACTTATATATATTATTTTTAGTGCCCCCCCTACTCCAGAATGTGGTGTCCCCAGAAGAACATTGAATAAACAGGATATCAAAAAAATTCAAGTAAAGACTTCTATAAAGTTTTTATCCTCTAAATCATAAAGACAGATTGAGCTAATTTAAAGAATACAAAACATTACTAGACCTCAGAGAATTTATAAGGGTTAAGTGTAATAGATTTTATGTTCACATTTTGTGAAATGTTTGGTTAATGAAAATTTTATCACTTTTTCTCTGTATTGTTTCTGTTAACCTTGCAATCAGCAAGAATAAGGGTTTGTTTCACTGTAGCTTTTCATTTTGTAAAGAAACATGCCCTTAGAGTATGTATTTTGTCTGCAAAAGCCAGTACCCAAGCTTTTGTTTACTGTAAAGAGCTAACTCCATTGGAAATTTTTTTTTCTTTTTTAAGTTTTGTGCTGTGCAGTGTATTTTTGCTGTGGTAAGAATAGAAAACAGAAGGGCTGTAAGTTAAGCTGATGGTAAATTTCATTTTTTGCCATTTATTTATTGACTACTTTTCATGCTTAGCAGCTGTAGCAAGCTTGTCATGGTAATTCCCACAATGAAAAGATTTAAAGAGTTTATTTATAGTACTTGTTCATGTATGACATTAAGAACTGTAACTATATAGTTTACATCTAATGTTTGAAGACTTAAGTTAATATAAATTCCCATGGCTTAGAACAAGTCTTTTTTGACACAAAGTACATGTGTTATTTTAGTCTAAATTTTGCCTTCTAATTACCAAGCACACCTAGGAATTTGGTATTTATCAGATACAAAGTTGACAAGGTGGATTGAAAAGTTGGGCTATTACTGAACTTTAATACTTGAAAAGTTGGGCTTACGGGCATTTCTTACTAATTCAAACTAAGTTAAAGCCCAAGTTTAATAACAGAAATCTGTGACTGATTGTTTTCTCTGGCTTTCAGAAATGTTTCTAATACAGTCGTTCTTTGTCTTAGAACTTTACAAATGATTTTCAAAAAGAACATAACCTCCCATAATCTTCTGTTAGGAGAAAGTAGTTCTGAGAGAGAATAATAATAGGAATAGGCAGAAAGTACCATTCATTCATTCTTGTACAACAGGTTAGATTCTAATGCCATTTCTAATTCCTCATTCTTTAGTCAGGAAGGAAGGTAGACTATTCAATCCTAGTGGGTAAAATGGAGGCTTGACCAGTGTTCTACTGCCTCTGCTTCTGTTGTATGTAGCAGTACATAGTAATTCAAATGGTGAACATGTAAAACCCAGTTGAGATCCATAAAAACAAATGCCTCTCACATTCACTCCCCCATTAAACAAACCTCTCTTAGAGTTGAGGTCTAGGTTTAGTATTCTTCAGGGCTTTTGACACTTAATTTGATCATAGTACTTGACAAATGTGTATGCTCTAAACTTTATTGCAAAATGAATGGAGGCATGTGTACTTCTTAAAAAATACAGACACTGGAATGTTTTTTAAATGTATAAAAATTATATAATCTTATGAAGGTAAGTATAAACATCATCTTTTTAAGAATGAAAATTATTCATCTAGTTTTTAAAATGAGTCATTCTTACCATCTTCATATTAAAGTATTTTCTGTCACCTCAAGCCTGGAGCTTGCTGAAACTATGTGCAGCTCACTCAGTTCAGGGGGAAGTTCTGCGGCAGCCGTCAACTCAAAGGCAAACAAGCAACCTAAGTGCTACTGTCTGTGTAGTGTAAAACGTGATGGGAGTTTGGCAGATTTTAAATTGTATGCTTCTTGAGTTTTATCTTTTTTAATAATGTGGGAATTGCTTTTTCACTAAGATTCTTTGCCCTCCAAGTAAGTGACTTTAAAAAATTACTATAACCATGATTAAGGCAAGAAGTAGATTGTTAATTACTTAGGCATGGAGAATTTCTCACAGTGTATTATCCTACCTTCACTTGTTTTAAAATGTAGATTAAATCGGATTTCTTTGAGCTGTTATCCAATCATCACTTGGACAGTCAGTCTCGATGGAGCAAAG
Organism: Mesocricetus auratus; assembly: GCF_017639785.1. Lineage (NCBI taxonomy): Eukaryota > Metazoa > Chordata > Mammalia > Rodentia > Cricetidae > Mesocricetus > Mesocricetus auratus. The sequence goes on along the minus strand of NW_024429184.1, from coordinate 112,328,825 downwards.
TAAAAGACAAAGTAGAAAGTGACCCCCGGTACAAAGCGGTAGACAGTTCTTCAATGAGAGAAGACCTTTTCAAGCAGTACATAGAGAAAATAGCTAAGGTAAACCATCATATTCACTGGTATTTTGCCCTTAATATTACATTGTCTAACCTTGTTTAAAGGTGTATGTTACTTTGATGTTGGTGTGGAATATTTCTTATAATTGATGGGGAAGATGAAATTATGAATCTTTTAGTTGATTGGAAAACATGTTTAGTAATGTTCTAGGGAAAAGTTACATTTGAACAATTTTGTTGGCAAGGTATTTTATGGTAAAAAACCCCTGTCTTCCCCCAGACAATTTCTCTGTGTAGCCATATAGTATCCTGGGACTAGCTCTGTATATCAGGCTGGCCTTGAACTCAGATCCTCCTGCCTTGTCTCCTGCCTGCTGGTATTAGAGTCGTGTGCTGTCACTGCGGAATTTATGAAGAAATCTTAATGAGGTTGGTAAAGAGGATAATGTAATTTCATTTTTGCAGAATTTAGACTCAGAAAAGGAAAAGGAGCTGGAAAGGCAAGCCCGCATTGAGGCAAGCCTTCGAGAACGGGAAAGAGAAGTTCAAAAAGCACGTTCTGAGCAAACGAAAGAAATTGACCGAGAGAGAGAACAGCACAAACGAGAGGAAGCAATCCAGAATTTCAAGGCTCTTCTTTCTGACATGGTACTGTATATTGGATGTTGGAAGTTACTTCATTATAACATAATTTGTTATATGCAGGGCATTTAAAAATTGAATTCTTGTTATTATAATACTATTGGCATAGGAAAACAAATTTCAAAGTTAGATGTTTTTTAAAATGAAAATTCGTAACTTCAGAGTTTAATTTTGAAGATAGTTTTTGGTGAAAGCCATCTAAAACTATTACATACCTGCAATTGAAATAAAGTATGCTAGGCATAATTGAACTTTTTTCTTGATGGCTTAGGGCAGTGGTTCTCAATGTTGTGGTGACCCCCAACCATAACATTTTCATTATTACTTGATAACTGATTTTGCTATTGTTATGAATTGTAATGCAAACATCTGATATAGGAACCCCAAAGGGGTGGAGACCCATAGGTTGAGAACCACTAGTTTAGGATCTTTGTGATCAGGCATATTATAGATGCTGTGAGATGCAGTATTAGAGAGTACTGACCCAAGAGGTGACTCTACGACTTTCTCAGAAGTCCTGCCTTAGCCCTGGGCTTGTTGAGGTGTGTGGGGAAACCCTGAATACTGGGGCTGCTCTGCTGTGTCATCCCTTGCAGCCATTGTCTTTCCACACTGACTGCTATACTAGCTGGGCTCTCCTGCCCCTGTGTCACCTCGCTTCTTCCTGCTTCTGTGCTGCTTTCCTGTGTGCTCCACACCCTGGACATTTTCAGTACTTTGAGATCTCATTCCTTCCTGCCTTCCCCGTGTCTTTTGCTTTAGTTGCAGTTGCAGTGGTTTTATGAAGAGCAAACCTCTTTGTGTCTCCTGGTTACTTGATGAGGTGAAGGCTCTCCATACTCCCAGTAAATGCCTGCCAGTCAAATCGTCTCTTTTGTTGTTTTTTATTTTGTTTTAAAATTCAGTTCCTTTGTTTGTTTGCTCTGAGACAGGGTTTTCCTTTGTTGCCAGACTGGTCTCAGACACTGACCCTCTTGCCTTGACAGGCTTGTACCACCATACTCTAGTTCCGCTTCTTGGATAAAGTAGACCATCCTGGTCTGCTCCTTATCTATCACTCTTGCTCTCCTCAGGCCTTGGTGTGCAGCTTTCTTTTACGTAAGGAAGCTCTCTTCTCTTCTGTCTGCGGCAGCCTGTCACCTCCCCACCACAATGATGTACTTTCTCATTCTTGCTGGGTGCTGGTGGCACATGCCTTTACCCCCAGCACTTGGGAGGCAAAGACAGGAGGAAACCTGCCTGGAAAAACCAATAAATTAGCCAGACAAAACACACACTGACCCCTCCTCGAGCTGCGTCCCGCCCGTAGCACCTTGCGTTTAGCATACACTACTGTGACACTGAATACAGGTGCCATCTTACTTAGTTGTCGTTTCAGTGCCAAACACAAAATTTAGATGCTAAGACATTTGTACATTTTTCTACTTTTCGTCCCTTTCTGTCTTTTTATTCTCCGTTTCCTGTCATTGTCTGTAGTACTGTGCCATTGATGGTGTTGGTGAACCAACTAATTTATGATGCTATTACTTTGTCTTTTTTTCAAAGTTAGTAGTATCATAATTACATTTTGAAATCAGTATGTGGTGCTTCTGTTTTTGTTCTTTTTGCTCAAGATTGTCTTGGCTCTTGAGATCTTGTGACTCCAAAGGAATTTAAGAACTGTTTCTCTAATCAGTGGGCACAGAATATCATCCGGATTGTTTGATTTGTACTTTATTCAGGTTTTCTTTTTTGTCAGTTTTTAATAGTTTTTAGCATACAAGTAATTTACTCCTTGCTTAAATTTATATAAACTGCTATTTTGGGGGAGAGTGTTAGTGCTATTGCATGCGGTATTTTCTTACACTTTACATTTTGGTTGCTTATGAAATCTTACTAACATTTGTATGGTGGTTTTTGTATTCTTTTAACTTTACTAAATTTATTTCTTTTTTGTTTTTGTTTTTGTTTTGTTGTTGTTGTTATTGTTTTTACGAGACAGGGTTTCTCTGTATTATTTTGGAGGCTGTCAGTCCAGCCTAGCCTCGAACTCACAGACATCCGCCTGCCTCTGCCTTCCGAGTGCTGGGATTAAAGGCTTGCGCCACCAACACCTGGCTTAAATTTATCATTTCTAATAGTGTTTTAGTGGAATCTTCTGGTTTTTCTATATGAAGTATCATGTCATCAGCAACTAGAGTCATTTTGAACTCTTGCTTCCTGTTTAGATGTCTTTTTTCCTCTTGCTTTCTTTAAAGTACTATTTTGATAAGGCAGGCTGAGAGAGGATTTCCTAATACCTCATGTCTTAGAAGAAAAATGTTCAACTTCTTGGAGATGGTTAGCTATAACTCATCATGGATGGTCTTCACTGCATTGGATTACACCCCCCTGTATCCAGTAAAAGTACATGTGTGCCCTTGGGGCATGCAGTATGTGTGGACCTTGGAGGACAGCTTTCAGGAGTGTGTTCTCTCCTTCTATCATGTGTTCCTGGGATTAGACTCTAGCTATTGAACTTGGCAGTCAGCACCTTTACCTATTGAAACATCTTGCTGGCTCCTATTCAGAGTTTTTGTTATGAAAGGGTATTTGATTTTGCTTGGAGGCTATCCTGAAACTCTCTGTAGACCAGGCTGGCCTTGAACTCACAGAGATCTGCCTGCCTCTGTCTCCCGAGTGCTGTGTTTTTCTATATCTATTGAAATAATCATATACTTTTTACCCTTACTGTTTTATGTATGTGCATTGTCATGCCCACTAATTTCCATATATTATGACCTTTTGCTGTGGGTTACAAATGTTTCTTTTAATAGATGGGTTAATAAGTCCAGATTTGAGGTCAGGGTTTGTTGTACTGCTTTTTGAAGAGGGGTTATTTAGTGATAAAAGAAAACAATTAACATTTCTTTTACTTGACACAACATTTAAAGACATAAAGTACTGCTTAAACTTTTTAGTGGTCCCGACTGGACGATGATGTGCTCCTCATCTTTACCCCCACCCAGCCCATGCCAGCCTGAGTATTTTGTCATGTAATTGATCGCCAGGAGTTAAGAGTTCTGTTCTAAAGTAGGTTTTAGGAGACTTCTTAGCTAAAATGGTACTTCTATAACCTTCTTGCTTAAATGATTAGAAATGTACATTGTTTAGTTTTTGGTTAACTTGATGGTAATCTGAACAAATTTACTTACTGAATGTTGTATTTAACATGGTCTTTTAAGACAAGATTCATTTATGAGGTAGTCTAGTTGAAAGGATGGATCAATTGTTTTTCAGGTGATGTTTTTTAGTTTTGAATGTGACTACCTTTATAAAGCCCAGATGAAGCTAATCATTCCTGACTACAGTGTTGAGCTTCTTATTGTACAAATATGCGAAGTCCACTTGGTGGAGTGTGCACCAAATACACATTGTTCACACACACATTGTTCTTTGTTTTTAGGTACGTTCTTCAGATGTGTCATGGTCTGATACTAGGAGGACCCTCCGGAAAGATCACCGCTGGGAATCTGGGTCCTTATTGGAAAGAGAGGAGAAAGAGAAGCTTTTTAATGAACACATTGAAGCACTTACCAAAAAGAAAAGGGAGCACTTTAGGCAACTTCTGGATGAAACTTCTGCGGTGAGAATCCCTGTCTTTCATTTCTGGAATCTTCATTTATAGTTTGACGTAAAATACTGGCACAATTTTTAGTGTCTTGATCAGACCCACATTTGACATTCTCTTCTGATTCCCCTTTTAAACGCGTCACAATGTTCTCTCACTTGTCAGGAATTAGTTCCTTTTGCAGCTCCCAGAGGTACAGTTGCTTCTCTGGTGACTGAAATGCCCTTAGCTGTGCTTCAGCAGGGGCGCTCCTTCTTCCCTCCATCTGCAGTGTGCTGCTGCAGCCCTCGCCTGGAAGTGTACGGCTTCTTAGCCAGGGTTTGTTCTGTTTATCTGCTCTTTTTGGTGATGGTTTCTTCAGAAGTTACGATGTTTGCCCGTGTAAATACAGGGTTTGCAGGTGATTGTCTTAGCCCACCTTGAAAGTATGGCCATGAAAATAACTCTTGTGGCAAGCCAGCAAAAAGAAATTGCATAAAAGCTGCTCCCTGTCCCTAACTAGTCCAGTTACGCTTGGGCATTACAAGAGATTGCAGGTCAGTGTGTAATATTATGTACGATATGTGCTGCAGTTTGACTCCCTGAATAAAAGAAAATTGTATTTATGTTTTGCTTCACTTATTTTTTTTCCAAAGATCACCTTAACATCCACATGGAAAGAAGTAAAAAAAATAATTAAGGAAGATCCTCGGTGTATTAAGTTCTCCTCCAGTGACAGGGTAAGTGGATTTGGAATATCTCCTTATGACGCTTGGGTTTGCATGGAAGTCACTATAACTTAGGTTGGCATCCTAATAAACCTCCTACCTTAGCCCACAGAGTGCTGAGGCTACAGGTGTGCACTATACACTTTGAAGTTCATAAATATTGATAGGTGCAGCATAATCATGTCATTAGTGCCTTAACCAAACATCAAACTGAGTTTTACCAAACAGTTTTTCGAGATACGGTTTTTCTATAAATTTCCCAGCTGTCCTGGAATTGCTTTGTAGTCCAGGCTGGCTTTGAACTCAGAAATCCACCTGCCTCTGCCTTCCTATTGCTGGGATTAAAGGCATGTGCCACCATGTCTGGCTTTTAAGTACATATTTAAAAAAAAACGTGCTCCATATATTAACAAGAAAGCAGTAATCTAAAGTTAGAATTTTAATTAGTAGGTGGAGTTTAAGGATCTTACCAGTTGAATGAAACTGTAGTCAGTTTTTGCTAGGTAGACGTGGGGCTGACAATTGTTAAGCTTTCAAAGCACCTCCCTCTTGAGTTAACTGGCAAACAGTGTGAGATACTAAGTTCTTGTAGAGGAGACTGTACAGCAGCACAATGTCCAATGCATGAGATTTTAAAAGTGGAGCCCAGCTCTTGCACACTGGCTTCCGTGTAGGAAACAAGCGCACATAGGAAATAATACAGAACAGCTTACTGTAACACACCAATTTGTCTCTTTTGCTTTACTTGCTGTTTTGTTACTAATTGGTGTCTCTGGGTCTGACATTGAAAAGCCCAGAGACTAAATTTCTTTCTCAAACTTAGAACTCTAATAAGTTGCGTTTTTGATGTGGACCACAAAATATGTAGGACTGATAGCTAGGAGACCCACTGTCAGCTCCTAACTTACCTTACTTACGAGGAATTGATAGCAAGGTCTGTATGGGTGACAGAACCTTCCTTGCAGTTTCCTCACCAGAAAGCAGTATGTGTTTATGTTCTGAGTGTCCCCTTGCTTTGTATACACTCTATAGGAAATCAGTGCTTGATCCTTAGTCCCTGTTTCTCTTGTGCTTGCCTGCTGAGGACACCGTGAAGACAAATTTCATTTTAGTTGAATGTGCTTCCACACTCTTGTGGTTTTTCTCTTCCTTGTGTTTCCTCCTTTAAAATGTACAGGCTATCTATATGCTACAGTAAGTTCTATAGGAAGAAAAACATATCCTTGCCTTTTCTTTTTCTGTTCTGAATTTTATTAAAGGTCTCACAGATTACTGCTTTAATAAGGAAGCTGTTTGTTTTAGAATTTGTGGGTTTTCCCTTTAACCTTATTTTCCCCCATCCCTGCAGAAAAAACAAAGAGAGTTTGAAGAGTACATCAGAGACAAATACATCACTGCCAAAGCTGACTTCAGGACGCTTTTGAAAGAGACCAAATTCATAACATACAGGTACGTGCAGTCAGGTGTCCCACTGGCAGCTGTTGTCCACTAGCCTGTACTCTAATGGCCAGAGCATACTTTTCACTCACACACACGGTGACAGTGTTAACTGTAGGAGTCAGAAGATGCCAGCTCTCCTCAAGGGCAGATACAGGCTGGACCACAGTACCTTTTTCTTTTTGTTGTTGTTGTTGTTGTTTTTGTTTTTAAAGAAAGGGCCCAGATGTCAATTCTTATTTTGTGTTATCTACATCCAGTTTTTAAAATATACTTTTATTTTTACTTCACTGCTTTTTTTTTTTTTTTGAAAACCCTCAAGTCTTTAAGCATTGTATTCACGAAGAAACTTTAAATGAATCCTTCACCGTGAATTATCTTTGCCTCCTCTGAGGACTGTTGAGTATGGTTAGACCGTCAATGCCTGAAATCATCTTGTTAAGGCAGATAAATCCTTTTTCCCCCCCTTGGGAAAGCAGTTTGCTGGATACAGTTTTTTTGTTTTTGTTTTTGTTTTTTTTGTAATTACAAATCAGAGCCCTTAAAAAAAAGTTTTGGTGTAGCACACCCAGAAGTCCATCACCACTACTAACTTTGATCAGGAAAACAGTCTGGCGTTGCCTACAGTCTGTGTGCAGGGAACCAGTTACGTTTCATGCTCCAGCATTTCTTCCTTTAAAGACAACCTTATGAAGGGTGTGCACGGGAGGATAGATAGCGCTGAGGGTGTGGTTTGTAGGTGTTTTGTCATTTGGATTTTTTTGGTCAGGATCCTTAATGTTTTGCATCAGCTTGGGCTTTTAAACTAGATGTGAAGTAAGACTTCTTTCTACATTTTTATAGTTAATTTAGTGAAAGATGTGAAAGTGAAAGCTTGTGAAAGATGCTGGGATTGGCAGCCCCGCAGACTGAAGTCCTCTGTTCATCCACAGAACAGGTACAGCACGGGCAAGATTTACCTACCCACCCTCAGCCCTGATCTGGAGGGACCACCAGTAGGGGCGGGAGGGTAATTCAGCTTCTGAGGCCCTTTCACTTGTTGGAGTCTTTGCTGAGCGATTTACAAAGGTGACTGCTGCAGTGAATTTTTCTTTAAAAAAAAAAAGTGGAAACACAATTAGGATCTAGATGGACATTTCCAGCTCATTCTGAAAGGCCAGTGAACAGCAGTCAGTAATTCCTATTCTTTTTTCTTATTTCAGATCCAAAAAGCTAATCCAAGAATCTGATCAGCACCTGAAAGATGTAGAAAAGATTTTGCAGAATGACAAACGGTATCTAGTACTGGACTGTGTACCAGAGGAGAGGAGGAAACTGATCGTGGCCTACGTTGATGACCTGGATCGCCGGGGTCCACCTCCACCTCCCACAGCATCAGAGCCCACTAGACGATCAACAAAATAATTCTAAATACCCTTCCACGGGCTCTTTAATTGAAAACGCTTGCATGAGCCAAATTTTCAGGTTTTTACATATATGTGCATTAGTCAACCTATTGCAAAATCATCTGATGAGCAGAAGGAGAAGCAATTGTGAGCAGTCCCTGAACAGACACTTTGAAATATTTAATGCTTTTCTTTGTGTGGCATGACTGACATTACATACTCAAATATAGGCTGTCTAGTAAATTTAAAATCTTGAAGCTAAAAATCACCCTGTTCTGAAGTCAGTGACTTGGTGGTGTTCTTACTAGCAGTGTTACTCAGCAAGACAAGAGTGCGTGTGATTGGAGCTTGCAAATACCAGACTCCAAGAAAACTGAAGTTGGGGTTTGTTTTGATTTTTTTTTTTTAAAGCGGGTAAAAGAGAAAACACTGAATTGAATTCTTCTGGAGACTATGACTATTATGATGGACACACTTTGACCTTTGTCTCTAAAGAACAGTTTAGTTGTATTTGTTTACTTCCGTGCTTTGATTCTCCCCTCTGAGTTAGAGGCCAAGTCTTGTTTAGCCCAGGAGAAGATTTATTTAGTAATTTCTTCTCAGGTTATGAACACATTCATAACTAACATGTTGGCCAGAATAGAATCCTGGTTAAACATACTTTATTCTCCGCTGAATGATCTTTACCGAAATTCTGAATTAGACAACAAAATTACCTTTCTGGGTGTTCCCTGTAAACTACTCCTGTTTGAATGTTGAATTTTTGTTTCTAAAGTTTAATTTTAAGATGTTTGAAGGTTCAGTTTATGTATTTGAACTACAATAAACCAACCCTTTTATATATGTGGATTGTAAATGATTATTGTTACACAATATATTTTATAAAAACTCTTAAACTTTTTTTTTAAAGCAGCATGTGAAATTTGAGACAACTGAATCTTGGATAGTATATAGTTTTTAAAGGCTTGACTACTGTATTTCCAATATAAAGACAAGAAATTTTTAGAAAGCCTACTCTTCCTTTTTCCTTTGTGTGCCTGTGTGTTTAGTCTTTTAATGCTACCTGTTGCTTAATAGCAAGAATATTGTAATTTTTGTTTTCTCGTTTCTGTCTTATTAACATATCAAAGGTTTGTGCCTTTTGGGTTTCCTTTCAACCTGTCATGTATGCACCATGAATTTACCTTTGATGTTAAGTTTTCATGGCTTCCCCTTCTCTCTGTCTCTCTCGTTCTCTCTCTCTCTTGCTCTCTCTTTTAAGTCCTATATTGTTCTCATATGTTGCCAGTACCAGAGTGCTACATAAATGTGTGAGAAGATATGTTAATTATCTTCCCTATTGTCTCCTACCTGCCATGAAGGCAACAAAATCTAGAAAGGAATACCGGCTGACCTGTTGTTTGTGTTATGTATAACATTCGTAACCATACTTATTTATTATTTGGCTTAAATCTATCCAAGTGTCATAGAAATTGTGACTGGTTGAAGATTATTGATGAGCTGGCTAACTAAGGTCTAAAGCTGTGAAAATGATAAACAGATAAATAGAATTTGTATCCCCCCTTTTGACATTTATGTTTATAAATTAAATTTACTAAGTGTTTGTAAGTTTTGTAAGGAATGAAAATGAAATGTTTGCTAAAAGGAAAACTACTACAGAAGTCTGCCTTCTCTGAGGCCTTCATTCTGAGTTCCATGTGGTAGTATCTACATCTTCTCACAGTAGAAAAGAGTAAAGACACAGCTTGTGTCCTGTTTCCTACTTTGGGCATAAATTCTTTTGTGGACTATCTTAAAAGGAGCGAGTCCATTTTCCCTTGCAGAGTTGTTTTTTTTTTTAAGAGATCAGGACTCTCATGTTCTTGATGAACGATTCATTATAATTATATGTTCCATATCTGCAGCGTAAGGTGTTACTTGTCTGCATTTACCCAGACACCTGACACATTGTCATCCTCAGGCCACCTCATAAAGCCCTCTTGTTCTGAGTGATGGTTTGAAATGCTAATTCAAGACACGGACAGCTTTAAGTTAACACCTGTCAGAAGTAAAGCATTGCTTTTATTTCTTTACAAGATTTCATACACTTGGAGCTTACATTCTACATATGTGTCTATAAAACAAAAGCTTAACTTCCTGCTTCTCAGATTCAGTGGCAACTCTTCATGTAAGGGATTCACAAAGCGTTTATTCTGGATTCTTGGGCTAAACTAGTATTTATTTGAATATGGGAGCTTCAAATACAATTTATACTGAAACAAGTGTAAAAGAAGGCAGCTTCATCTTGCTGTGTTGAAAACCACAACCTTTTATGACAGTTGCTTGTACTGTGCATAATATTCTCCAGACTTCTCCGTTGCGTATTTTAGAGGCATTTTTATTCTCAGAGGTACCCAGCAGTGGAAAAAGCCCAAAGTTCCATTGACAAAACAAATATATGCTGCTTCTTATATTTTAAGGGGGAGAATGCGTGATGATGTTTTACTGGCTGTGCTGCATTCTTCTATACTCAGTCTGACACGAGGGACTCAGTGTTTCTTATATCGCCCTTTGCTTTGCATTGTCCTTGTGACCATTCTGTTTCCTAAAGTCTGTGTTAACTGTGTGCTGGGCTTTGTCTGTCTCTCGTGTGTGCTGGTCCACACTTTGTTACACTTGATTGTCTTATATCTTAGAAGCCCTGCAATATTTTGAAATTTGAGGGTATTCAAGTTTGATGACACACGGAAAGCCCCGTCGTTCTCCTTTGTGCTTGCCTTTAATCAATAGTTAAAGTATCATTAGCTTTGGATTACAGTCTACCTTAGAGAACAGAGAGAATCAAGGAAAATACATTTCAGCTTGTGGAAGAATATTCTGTTTTGGAAGAGAAGGGACATTAGCTTGAAAATTCTCTGTATTATTATACAGAATATCTTGTTAGGCTACTGATATTCTCAGACTTTGAATCCAAAACTCATTCAGGTATATTTTTAAAGATTGAAATAGCTTTTATACTGTAAGGCAAATTTACTTAAACTTGGGTCCCAGATAGCCATGGTTTGAAATTAGCCCAGAATAGAAGAAGTATTCATTATTTTGTAAGTTTTGCTCAGGAAAATTCTATGGACTTTTCATCAAGTATATTAACATATACTAAGCAAATGATAACAAGTAAAATTTACAATTTTTGAAAGCCAGAGTAGATGTAGATTTTGAACTATACTTAGGTGAAATATAATTTGCTGACTTGGGGCTCGCAGTTTCAGGAAGAATATAGAGTTATGTGGGCTCAGTCTGATAAACTTCTCTAGCCAGTGCAGTACAGGCCTATATTTAGGGGATACCTTGGGGGAAATGCTACTGTGAGCCCAATAATCACTTTGACATAGCTTTCTTTACATAACACTTCTAGTGAGTTCTTTAGACAGAATTCTGAAGCATAATCACACATGCCAATCTACTTACCAGGTTGTATGTATAGTTTGGAAATGCAGAAAGACATCTTTGTCATTTATAATGGTAATTTTAAGTCAGCAATATGGCTAAGTAACAGTACAAATAAATACAATAATCACAGTTTGTTTTTATTTGAAACTTAAGTCCATCAATTGTAGCCCTTCGTCTCTTGGTCTTCATGTTCCCAGGGTGTAGGGTCATTGTCCTGTGTTGAAGGGACAGCGTCCCTCTCATGCCAAAACTGCTCAACATCAGGGAGGATGGGAATCACTGTCTTGTCACTTTTCTCTTGGCTGGAGTTGGTTAAATCAGGTCTGTCTGTCTCTTGAATGGATGTTTGGGACTCTGGAGACGGAGCCTGGTCAGGAAGGACCTCTGTGTTTCGAGCTGGTACCTCCTGACCCTCTGAGGCAGCTGCGGGCTTTCTGGTTATCCATTTCCATATGCCTTTCAAGCCTGCCTTGAACTCTTCAGACATCATGAGAAAAATGAGAGGGTTTGCTGTAGAAATGGAGAACATCAGGACCTGAGACAGGGCTATAAACCCCTGTGGTGGCAGTGGACCTCCAGCCTTCAAATGCCATACCCACAGCCAGGCTACCCACTCGGGGAGCCACAGAAGAGCGGAGGTGACCGCACTGCTCAGCAGCATCACTGTGAGTTGCTTTGAACGCACCTGGTTTCTCAGTTTTTGTGTTTTTGTACCTCGTTTTTTACATTGGCCATAAGCTCTCCGGAAATAATAGCTGGCTAGCAGTAGAGGAAGGCAAAACACCAGGAGAGGGTAGAGCTTACCAAACATTGACATGAATCCTTCAGCCGCAGCGGGCACATCCAGCAGGCACATTTGCACACCTCCGTGATGTCTGGTGGTGCTGAAGAACCATTCTGGCAGAGGAAGCAGACTGGCTACAAGCCAGATGGCCGCTAGCACTGACCAGATGGTGCAGCTGTGGATGCTCACTTGCTTGGCTGGGTCACTTGCGTCCGTGAAGCACACTTTGGCAACTACAGCAATTGTTAAACTCTTGGCTGTCATGCATGTGTGGATGAACCAGTCAGAGGATTTGCAGATAAACCAGCCTAGATCCCAAACACCTTTGGAGTATGCTGTAGCTCGGACAGGTGCAGAAAAGAGCAGGAGAGACATGTCAGCCAGGCTGAGGTTCAGAATCAGGGAGTGAATCGTGGATGGCTTTCTTTTCCAAACACCATGAAGGAGGATGCTGATCACACATAGGTTCCCCAAGGAGCCCACCAGACACACAGCCACCAAGAGAGTCGGGATGATGGTCCTCCAGGACTTGGAGTCAGATGGCAGGTACCCTCCTGCAAAGTGGAGGTAGGCAAGTGACACGTTCATGATGCTGGGATCCGAGTCAGCAAAGGCGGCCGCCCGCATTGCCTTTCCCACGGAGCTCCTCCCTGCAGGGTTAGCTTCTGCTTTAGGTTGGTCTTGCTCTTAGCTCTTTTGCATAAGAAAAGCAGTCTCTGTCGTCCACACTGGCCACACCTCTGGACCCTCCCATCACTTGTTTGCTGACTGGAAGGTTGACTGCTGAGCCTTTGTGCTGCACACAGTATAACTGACTGCATGCAATAACATGCAGCAGGAGTGTGTTGATACAACTAATTAGCAAGTCTAATACTAAACGCCAGCTTCATAGTGATAACACATTCCCATAAATAATAAATGGGGAGGACATGCAAGTAAGTAGGGATGTTCCCCGAGGTGAGGGTGGGAAGGGAAGGGACATTTCGAGAAGATATTTTCACTCAGTTATTTCTAAAATCTTGGCTGGATTTCTAAGTACAGTCTGTGGTCTGTAATTCAATAGACACTACTGCTAATCCAGGTCCTTTGAATTTTCACATGCATTGGGATCTGATAGCTTGATGTTGGTCTAGACAGGCCCAAGAGTGTCCTCTCCTACCAAGCTTCCAAGGGGGTGTTGTTGCTGCTGCTGCTGCTGGGGGACCACACTTTAAGCAAGCTGTCTCCCTCTTCTCTTTGCTTTGTAGGTAGGAGCATTCCTCTCCCCAATCCTCACGACCATAGCAGCTCCATGAGCAACTGGCTTGGCTGATGGCAAGCACAGCTGGGCAGTGAAAAAGTTGGAAAAGTATTTTTAAACCCGATTGTGGATGACCCAAGTTTATTGTGAATTATCTAGAGGTGCTTTTGGGACTCTGAATTGCTTTTCATATTAAGACTTCAACAAGTGGTGGTGGTGATGAGTGAAGCCACGCAGTGAATTAAGCTTTTCAGAATTTGTATGTGGAAGACATTTAATGACCAGGCTGTGAGTGGCCTCTGGGTCCTAGTACTAACTGCAGTTTTTCCTAGAGGGGGAAAAGGAGGGCCCCCCCAAAACCCTGGAAGCCACAACACATATAAAATGAAAAAACAATAAGGCTTAAAAAAAAACCAAAGCCAAACCAGCTTGGTGCTCAACAGTGCATCCTCTGAGAAGGCTGGCTGTGGGGCTGGGCTTGGGTTTGTGCTTCCCTTCCCGCATATGAGAGGTAGAGCTGATGGAAAGAAACCCTAACCCTAACCCTAACCCTAACCCTAACCTAGGAAGGAAGAGGCCCTGTGAGCTGCGCATAGACACAAAGGACCTTCTTTTGGCGATGACAATGTCCCAAAATTGTGTTGTGGGGTTTTCTCAGCATTAAATACCAATTTCCCTCTGGTGGTATGTATACTCAGAGTGTGCTAATTTAGTTAGTGTGAATAACACCTTGGCTTTTGTTTTTCTCTCCTTTCACTTGGATGTGGGCTCTACTGATTGAACTCAGGTTGCCAGGCTTACACAGCGAGCACTTTACTCGTTGAGAGCAGCACCACAACTTTAAAAATCTTTTTATTTGTATTTTAAGTTAAATTTCAAAACTTATTTTCTTTATTTCTCTTGGCGTGGTGGTGAGCGTACCATGGAGCATGTGTGGAGGTCAGGGCAACCTTGTGGAGTTGGTTCTCTACGTCCATCTTTATGTGCGTTCTGAGGATCAGATTGAGGTTGCAGAGGCTGGGGTTGCGGGTTCTTTAAGTACTGAGCCACCCCCTGGTCACCAGATCTTGTCTCAAAAACCAACCAAAAAATGACAAAATACCATTGATAATAATTGTTGCCACATTTTCCAGATAGTCTCGGTGAGTTATAGTTTGCATATTACAGAATTCAGTCATCAAATTGCATAATTCCAGGTTTAATAATGTTACATTTTCCCATCCTTCCTGGCCAGAGTGGCCAGTCTGTATGACGATCTCCTCAGCAAACTGGAGCTGTTTCCATGGTTACTAAACCCAGTGGGGTCCCTGGCATCTTGACACATGTTTGCAGCATCCCTAGACATAACTAGCCTCAAGTGTTGAGTATTCACTACCTTAATTTCCTGGTGGCAGGAGAAGGAGGATATGCTGTCCTCTTTGAGATGACTGTGTGTCCCATTTGTGACCTATACAAACCATCTGCTGTGCCAGCCATGCATATTAATTAGTGAAGTTTCTCTATGCCTCAAAATAGCCCTGAATCCTACCCTTAAGGAGGAAGATGTGACACTTCTCCCATCTCTACCTGAGGTCATCTCATGAATAACTTTTTTTCAGAACCATTTTTACTGATTGGCATTCATTTGCATAGGTAACATTATTTTTCAGCATCGACAATAATGAAACGTATCAGAAAAATCAAAGAAGGAATAAAATATTCTGATGGAGAAGGAAAGCTATAGAAAGTCCTGCTAAGTGTTTCCACCTGGGTACAAAATGTTTGTCACCCTTTCTGCCGAGTACACTGAAACAAAGCAAGTTTTGGTGTACCGCTCATTTCAGTATAGGTGAGTATGGAAGCAGGCAGAAAAGTAACAGCTCACACCAACGTTCTCCTGCTCTGTGCACTACTTTATCTCCTTGTGATTGAGAAATAGAAGTATCTCTAATTTGTGTCTTCCAAACTTTTTTATTTATTTATTTTTGGAGTCAGGGTTTCTCTGTCTAACAGCCTCAGCTGTCTTGAAACGTGCTCTGTAGACCAGACTGGCCTGGAACCCCCCTGCCTCTGCCTCCCTAGAGCTGGGATTAAAGGTGTGCACCACCATGCCAGGCTCCTAACTTTTTAATTAGATAGAGGAGGTGGTAATAAGCATTTTACAGATGCCTCAGAGCTGGTGACGTGCTTATAGTCACAAAACTGATTATTTGCTGAAATGAGACAATTCTTTCTCCCCTAGATGAGGTTTACAGATAAGGGGTGGGCGTTGGGGTCTAGACCACGTGAAACACGTGTTGAGGTGGCCTCATGGCCCTTGTTTTTGAAGTCCCACTCATCTGCTGTTGCGGCCCTGAGCTCCCTCTCTGAAACTCAAATGGGCTGTATGAGTCCTAGAATCTTGAAGAGCAGCCGGGGTTGGTGGCACAAGCCTAGAATCCCAGCATGTAGAAGGCCAAGGCTAGCCTGAGTTAGATGAGACCTGTCTCAAAAACTTGTTTTTTAAAGATAAAGTACAAAGGAAAGCAGTTTTAGATGCCTAGAGGCAGAAGAGTACCTGGGTCTGTTGGGAGGCTCTGTGGCAAAGGAGAGATGTGACGCCTCCCAGATCTCCATCTGCATATTTCCAAATTCACTCCACCCCTGTACACGGTTTTGAAGGGATTCCAGTCTGTACTGTCAGCAGCAGCAGCAGGGATAAGAGACCCAGCTCCCCCACAAGCCTGAGGAGTTCTCTGAATCAGGCCCCTTGGCTCAGCTAAAACCAGAGCCGTAGCTTCCATGCAAAAGAGAACTTCAGGACAAGCCAGTATGAAGTAGAGCTGACGGTCATTAGCAGACATTCTGAAAAAGCTTGGAAGCACAAGGCGTAAGCGGACGAGCACACCTTGGGAGAGCATGCTGTGGGTGTCTCAGACTGGCGCCTCACTGTCTTTAATCATAGAGACTGTTTGGAGATCTTGAGGTTATCTTCATTGGGTTGCTAAGGAAACTATATGAGGTCACATGTTGCTCCTCAAAGGCCACCGGAGATGAATATAATTGGTGAGGTAAAACTAGATCAGAGGAAAGCAGGGAAGCTGGACAGTGCTGCTTACGGGCTTCTCAGAAAATGAGTGGGAGAGGAAGGAGGCGCGTGCTGGCTAGTTTTGTGACAATGTGGCATAGGCTGGCATTGTTTTGCTAGAGGGAACCTCAATGGAGAAAATGCCCCCACTAGACTGGCTGCAGGCAAGCCTATGGTGCATTTTCTTAATTGATGATCGATATGGATGGGCGGGTGGTGCCACCCCTGGTTGGGTGGTCCTGGATGGCATAAGAAAGCAGGTTGAACATGCCGTGGAAGCAAGTCAGTCCGCATATTTCTCCATGGCCTCTGCTTTAGCTCCTGTCTCCAGGTTCCTGCCTTTGTTCCTGCCCTGACTTCCTTCAGTGTTGAAGTGTGACTCATGAGTGTGTGTTGAATTAAACTTTTCCTTCCAAAGTGGCTTTCGGTCATTTTTTAAAATTTACTCATTTGTATTTTATGTACACTGGTGTTTTGCCCACTGTGGCAGTTTGAGTATAACTGGCCCCCATAATCTCATAGGGAGTGGTACTATTAGGCGGGTGACTTTGCTGCAGTGGGTGTGACCTTGTTGGTGGAAGTGTGTCACTGTAGGGGTGGGCTTTGAGGTTTCCTGTTGTCTGCCAGATGTAGTACTCTGAGCCCCAGCACCGCCTCTGCCTGCACGCAGCCGTGCTCCTCATCTTGATGATAATGAACTGAACCTCTGTAACTGGAAGTAAGCCACTCCAATTAAACATTTTCTTTATAAGAGTTGCTGTGGTCATGGTGTTTAAAACTTGGTAAGCTTGGAAGATAAGAATTTGGGAGCAAAGCAGACACTGTGAAGGCCTGGCTTGTGATGTCCCAGAGGGAAGTCTGGGAGTCACTTGTAGACTCTATCATTTTCAGTTGAGAATCTGTGGTTCTGCTTAGCTATGGCTGGACAATCCACCGAGATTAACAAGAGAGTGAATGCTGGTTAGTTGGAGGTAAGAAATTAACAGTGATTAAGAGACCAGCACTGGGGACTGGAGAGATAGCTCAGTGGTTAAGAGCACTGGCTGCACTGGCTGTTCTTCCTAGAGGACCTGGGTTCAATTCCCAACGCCAACATGGCAGCTCACAACTGTCTGTAGTTTCAGTACCAGGGGATCCAACACCTTCCCACCAATGCACATGAAATAAAGTTAAATAAATTATATATGAGCCCAGCATCACTGAGATGTGATCGTGAAGTGTTTCCTCAGAGTTAGCCTACAGCTATGTTCTAACAGTGGCCAATGTTGTACCTTGCACCAGCAGCTCAACTGGTAGTTTAGGAGTCACCCAGGTGCGTGAGACAGAGGCAGGTGGATCTCTGTGAGTTCGAGGCCAGCCTGGTCTACAGAGCGAGTTCCAGGACAGCCTCCAAAACAATACAGAGAAACCCTGTCTCGAAAAACAAAAACAAAACAAAACAAAAAAGAGTCACCCAGGTGGTACAGGTGTTGAAGGCATGAAGGGGTCCTGAAAACAGCCGAGGGTTTGGCATGGGAGGCCAGGGTGGACCAGTGGAGAAGGCGCAGCCTCAGTAGAAGTTGAAAGCCCGGACTAAAGGGGTCGTAGAGAGAAGTTAAGGTGCCATGACGACAGCCTAGGATGGGCTACTGGTGAAAGTGCAGCCCCGTTGCTGCAGAGGCTCCAGCAGTTTTGGAGTTGCCAGGGCCGAGGGATGATGACGAAGAACGGCAGCCAGCCATGCTGGAGTGGAAGCCGCCACAGCTGGAAAGACAGCTGAAAGGAGGAGCCAGGGAAGTGCCCCAAGCCCTTTCCTGGAGCACAGGAGCTCGTGAGGGAATCCCAGAGAATGGATACTGACTTATGTACGCTGTGCAAGTTACTCTGATTTTGACTGTGCCCTGGCTCTTCCTTCTTAAAGTAAGCAAGTATTTAACTTTTTTTTTTTTTACAGGAGCACGCAGTTGAGAGACTTAAGCAGTTAAAAAAGAGATAGGAGTTTCATAGAGACCAGTGGATGTTTTTAAAGAGACACCTTTGATGTGTTTGGCTTTGTAAGGCTGTGGGACTTTTTTAATGATTTTTTAAATTTAGAAACAATCTTATTTTACATATCAATCCCCCCTTCCCTCTCCCCTCCCATCCTACCATGCCTCCCACTGACCCTTCCAACCCACTCCCCAAGGATAGTGAGGCCTTCCCTGTGGGACCATTAAAGTCTGTCACGTCATTTGGAGGAGGGCCTAGGCCATCCTCTGTGTATCTGGGCTGCAATAGTAACCCTCTATAGAGAATGGGCTTCCAAAGTCCTTTGTGCACTAGGGATAAATACTGGTTCCACTGTTAGAGGTCACTGTGGAACTTTTTGTGCTTATAAAATGTTTTCTATTGTGATATCTTTATTAACATCAATCTTGGGGATGAACAAGAAAGGAAATGTTGTGGCTTAACAGTGATGTGTCATGTGTCAAGATGACAAGGGTTAGTTGTGCTGACTGGTTTTATGTCAGCTTGACATAGCTGAAGTCATCTGGGAGGAGGGAGCCTCAGTTGAGAAAACGCCTCCGTAAGAGTGGCTGAACGGCGTTCTCTCCTCCTTCTCTTCCTCTTCTTGTTTGTTTTGAAACAGGGTTTCTCTGTGTAGCGCTGGTTGTCCTGGGACTCCCTATATAGATGAGGCTGTCATGGAACTCAAAGACCCACCTGTCTCTGCCTCCCGAGTGCTGGGATTAAATGCGTGTACCTGGCCAGCATTTTCTTAATTAGTGATTGACAGGGGAGAGCCCAGTTCATTGTACATGGGTCCATCCCTGGGCTGGTGGTCCTGGATACTATAAGCAAGCCAGTGGCGCTGGAGAGATGGCTCAGAAGTTAAGGGCTCTGGCTGCTCTTCCAGAGGTCCTGAGTTCAGTTCCCAGTAACTTCACGGTGGCTCACAACCATCTGTGATAAGATCTGGTGCCCTCTTCTGGCATGCAGGAATACATCACTGTATACATAATGAATAAATCTTTAAAAAAATCAAGCCAGTAAGCAGCACTCCTCCACGGTCTCTGCATCAGCTCCTGCCTCCAGGTTCCTGCCCATTTTGAGTTCCTGCCTTGGCTTCCCTCGATGGATCTGTAAGACAAACAAACCCTTTCCTCTCCAAGTTGCTTTTGGTAGTGATGCTGCGTCACAGCAGGTCTTAGCCTGGATCATTGCTATTTCAGCATATCAGTATATAAAACGGCTCACTACCTCTGTGACTGCACTCTTCACGGTACATGTAGTTGTGCTGGAGTTCTTGTTTCTTAGACGAGGACAGTGAAGGTCACCTTTCCCTCATGTCCCCACAAGTTTCCCGTCTTTCTATCTTGTTTCAATACGATTGTAAACATCCTCTTTCTCTTCCTAGAGTAGGTAACTTTTGTTTTTTAAAGACGGCTAGACTCAAACTTGCCATGTAGCTGAGGGTTATCTTGAACTCTTGATCCTTCCCCTTCCTTTCCCCAGGTGCTGGGACTACTTCCACGCTGTCAGTATCGATGATGCACAGATTTAAGAGGCAGGGTCGTCTTCTCTGAATGTGAGAGAGGAGAGGTGGGCCAGGGACGACGCAAGCCGAGCCACCCCCATCGGTGTGGGGTATATATATTCCTTGCACAGAAACAGTGATTATTCCTTGGTACGGAACATCCTTACCCAAAAACAGCAACGGCAAGGTGCTAAAAGCTTGCTGTAGCTTTTCTTCCCTTCTAGTCACAATCACAAAGATCCTGCCATTTCTAAAGATGGAGAGAGAGGCAGCGGTGCAACAGCTGGGCGTGTAGCCCGAGATCCTTGGCAGGACTCACATAGCGGTCCGCCCTTTGTTTTCCGGCTTCCTTTTCACTGTTACCTGCGTTGAAGAAATTGTGCAATCGCCCACCATCCCAGAGAGCTCTGCCGCGAAGGAGCGGCGCCCCCTTGTGACAATTTAAAATACTGCTGCCGAGCTGGAGGGCTGCTTGAAGAGTGATGAGTAGCACGAAAGAAGTCCAGAGAAGACACCGGCTGCTGAACGGGCATAAATGGGGCTGCTGAAGAATGTTTTAATCCGTGTAAAAACATTCATAGACAGGAAAATGAGCGCATGGGTTTACATGAGGCCCACGTGTGTGGAGGAAGAGAATCGGCTTCCCAAAGCTCTCCTCCGACTTCTTGGGTGCGCGTCACACGCGTGCCTACGCCCCTCCCACTTGCACGCACGGCCGTATCTCCACCCCACCCCACGCCCAGCCTCACACACCTTCCATCCCTTCCACATGTTAGAAAAAAATCACGACATCCATGAGGAGAGATGTATAATGTTCACTGTGGTTGAGCACGGCAGCAGCCTGGCTTGGCAGCTTGTGAGACACAGTCTCAGGCTCTGCACAGACCTCCCGAGGAAGAACCCATATTTGATCAGCTCGGGCGCTCACGTGTGTAGCGGAGCACCCCAGAAAGTGTTTGCTGCATGGGTTCTAGACTTAGCATTGGGTTTGATGCTGTCACTACCTTACTAGCTGTGAGAAATCGGGTAACATGTGTGTCTCAGTTTTCTTATCTGTGACAGTTTCTGTATTTACTGGCGGACAACCAACCCCACCATTGTCACCAAGGTTTAACAAGGAATTATTACATTCTAGGCAACGTTTGAAGCATTTCCACTTTCTTATTTTGGTATTTTAATTAATGATTGATTTATGTGCCCCCCCTCCAGTAGTTTTATTTTTCAGTTAGCATACAAAACAATAGATTATAATATTGTCCTAGGGTTTCTATTTCTGTGAAGAGACACCACGGCCATGCATGACAACTCTTACAGAGGAAAACATTTCATTGGAGTGGTTCGCTTACAGTTTCAGAGGTTCGGTCCATTGTCATCATGGTGGTGTTCAGGCAGACATAGTGCTGGCTACATCTTTATCAGAAGGCAACAGGCAATGGTCTGAAACACTGGGCAGTATCTTGAGCAAAAGAGACCTCAAAGCCTGCCCTCCACAGTGACACACTTCCTCCACCAAGGCCACACCTACTCCAGGAAAGCCACACTTCCTAATAGCACCACTTTATTTGGGGCCATTTCCTTTCAAACCACTACCAGCATCTTCATAGTGTCCATCACTGGACTTAGCTTATACTTGCCTCCACTCTGCTTTCTAGTCCCTTCTCTGTCTTCACTGGTCCTCTCACTCTCTCCATGTTTTCATTTCATATACAGATGTATATGTGTGTGTGTATTAGTATGGATAGATTTAGTTTCTGTGTATGAGAGAAAACCTGAAATATTTTGCCTTCCTTCCCTCTTCCAACTCCCTTTCTTATGCCTTCCTTTCCCTTAGGTACTTCCCACACCATAGTGTGTTCCTTCTGCTTTGTGACGTATTTTATTAATTTAAATCTAGGTAGATACGCATGTTTAAATCTAGATTCCTTATGTGAAAGTGCATATCTGTGTTTTCAGCTATTCAGCTGGGCCGACTTGGCATTGATGACATTTGGTTCCAGCCGCTTGCCTAAAAAGGGGGCACTATTCCGTTCTTCTGTAACTAAGGACAACTCCAGTGTGTGTGTGTGTGTGTGTGTGTGTGTGTGTGTGTGTACCACATTGCTTTATGCGTTCATGTGGGGCATGCAGGCTGGCTCTGTGTTTGGGTGCTTGCTTTCTGAGGCAGGGTCTCATGTGACCTTAAACTTGCTGTGTAGCTGAGGATGGCCTTCAGCTCTCCATCCCTGGCCTCAGCCTCTACAAGGGCTCAGGTTACATCTCCTAATATTTGATTAGAAGCCAAATCTGGAGGTGTTGGTTCATTTGAAAGTGACAAAAAGGGGCTGGAGAGATGGTTCAGTGGTTAGAATTGTGTACTGAATTGAATTCTTAGCATCCAAGGCAGGAGACTCTCATCCACCTGTGACTCCCGTGGGCAGGGAATCAGACACCCTCTTCTGGCTTCTGAGGGTACTGCACTCATGTGCATAAGCTCAAGCTCAGACACATACACACGATTTTTAAAAAGTCAAAAAAAAAAAAACAAAAAACAACCCAGCAAGTCACCCACTATGGATTAATACAAGTAATGCAGTTTTCATAATAAGAAATTAGACTTTCAAGAAGCATTAAGTGAGAGAGTCAAACTGTTTTGTGTTCTTGCCAGTGTTAAAAAAAATCTGTCTTCTGCAGTATCTGTTGCAGAGTCCCAGATCATGCAACCTCTAGAAAACACCACTGCACATGCAGGAGAGAGATGAAAAAGGCAAAGATTAGGAAACAGTTTTTATCTCATGAGTCCTCTGGAAGGGCCCACGAGGACCGCCTTTAAACTCTAGGGGAATTCAAATGACTAAGGCACAGTGACCATAGACACATGCACATAGAACACAAACCATCCTACTTTTGCATTAATTAATTTGCGGGGAAGAATTCTGCTGGGGTTCCAAGTTGTATTTAAAATGACTGGAGCAGAGCTTCTGTTAGAGTGATAATTCTCAGCTCACTGATCCCAACTAGCTGATGCCCTGGGAGCCTCTGCTTAGGTGCACTTGGTGAGCATCACTTCCTAGTTGGGATGCAAGAAATGATCATGTTGCTTTGTATTTTGGGTTGCTCCAGCTGCTATATGGGAGGGGGGGTTAAATAGGGATCTGAAACAGAGACGAAATCTCTCTAACTGAATGGATCTGCCAAAGCACACTGGTCAAAGTGAACTGAGTTGGTGTGGTTATAAAATCTTTGCTGGCACATAGGGAACACCCTATTTGGTGCTCTGTGTGCCTGGAGGGTTCCCTTTGTAGTAACACAGTGATGGAGACCTTCTTGAGTGCTGATGGTGACTGTCTGTACAGTGACATGGTGGCGTGCAGACAGACATGGTGGTGTGCAGTGATATGGTGGCATGCAGTGACATGGTGGTGTGCAGACAGACATGGTGGCGTGCAGTGACATGGTGGCATGCAGACAGACATGGTGGCGTGCAGTGACATGGTGGTATGCAGTGACATGGTGGTGTACAGTGACATGGTGGCATGCAGACAGACATGGTGGCGTGCAGTGACATGGTGGCAAGCAGTGACATGGTGGCATGCAGACAGACATGGTGGTGTGCAGTGACATGGTGGCGTGCAGACAGACATGGTGGCGTGCAGTGACATGGTGGTGTGCAGTGACATGGTGGCGTGCAGTGACATGGTGGCAAGCAGTGACATGGTGGTGTGCAGTGACATGGTGGCGTGCAGTGACATAGTGGTGTATGGTGACATGGTGGTGTGCAGTGACATGGTGGCGTGCAGTGACATGGTGGCAAGCAGTGACATGGTGGCGTGCAGACAGACATGGTGGTGTGCAGTGACATGGTGGCAAGCAGTGACATGGTGGCAAGCAGTGACATGGTGGCATGCAGACAGACATGGTGGTGTGCAGTGACATGGTGGTGTGCAGTGACATGGTGGCGTGCAGTGACATGGTGGCGTGCAGTGACATGGTGGCGTGCAGTGACATGGTGGCGTGCAGTGACATGGTGGCAAGCAGTGACATGGTGGCGTGCAGTGACATGGTGGCGTGCAGTGACATGGTGGCGTGCAGTGACATGGTGGCATGCAGACAGACATGGTGGCGTGCAGTGACATGGTGGTGTGCAGTGACATGGTGGCATGCAGACAGACATGGTGGCGTGCAGTGACATGGTGGCATGCAGACAGACATGGTGGCGTGCAGTGACATGGTGGTGTGCAGTGACATGGTGGCGTGCAGTGACATGGTGCTGGAAAGGTAGTTTTGTGTCCTACATCTTGGCTTGCAGAACACAAGGGAATGTTCTGTCTTGCTGGGCTTGGCTTGAGCGTATGAGACCTCAAAGGGGCACACTTCCTCCAAGGCCACCCATGCTTCCTAACAGTGCCACTCCTTTGGGGACCATTTTCTTTCAACCCACAAGCTTGTTTACATTTCCTTATTTCCCATCTCTCTCTTTTCTCTCCATCTCCCCAACCCCCACCCTCTCCCCTTCCCTCCCTAACCCTTACCCTCTCCTCTCCCCTTTCCTCCCTCCCCTCTTCTTAGCTGCTATGAGTACCATGTTGGGATAAGGAATCTAACATCGAAATCTTGGATAAATACAGTGTAATTCATAGATACTTCAGGACTGACTTAATACACTAATTATCCAGACATGGTGGCCCATGCTGTTAATTCCAGCATTTGGGAGGCAGAGGCAGGTGGATGGATCTGTGTGAGTTCAAGTCAATCTGGTCTACATAGAGAGTTCCAGATCAGCCAGGGCTATGTAGCAAAATCCTGCTTCAAAAACTTAATCATATTTAGAAAAAACGGTGGTGAAATTATTTGATATTTTAAATGCATGGGGGAAAAGGAAATGTGCTATATAAAGCAATCAATTCTGAGTTCACAAATAAGTCTATGTATAACAGAGTACAAGAGAAGTCAGTACTCGGCACCCCCTTTTCACTTCTGAGGTGGTGGTCTGCTATGTTCCATTTGGGTCTCTCAAACATGTGTTACCCGTTTCTGGGGGGAAGGTTGGAGATAGAGATGAATTTGGCTTTCCAGCGTCAAAGACCTGTTTGCTGCTGATAATAAACAGACCAGAGTAATTTGGCTGTTTTCTGCAGTTGCAGGATTTGGCCAGCAGAGGGGAGGAGAGTAAATGCGGCTCCTGGCTGAGGATAAGGCAGAAGCTGAGCAAGTGGTAGGAGGCTAGGAGGGCCTGAGTATCAGCTTGCTCTCGCTGCTAGCTGGTGCTTTCTGTGGGAAGAAAGCCCAGAGCGGCTGGTGCTTCTGATGCATCAAGGGAAGAAAACGTCTGAACTTCCCTGATTCTCTAATGTAAGAACAGTGCCTAATTCCTATGAAACATCACTCTTCATGAAGCTTAGAGTAAAAGCAAGTGGATTAACCTTGCAATTGGATTGATTTTGGCCCGTTGTCTGCCAAGATATAGAACCTCTGAGAGATGCTGCAAATGGCCCAAATTTGTCCGCTCCATTTAAAATTAGTTTTAATAAATCTATACATTTTTGTATATATGAATTTTACAAAATAACGGGCTCCAAATGTGTATATAATGTATTTTGGTCCTGATCACTGCCGTGTGGACCTTTCAAGCTATTTGTCTCTTTTTATAATGGAATATTCCATTGTGAAGATGAGGATACAGGAGACAAAGATCACACTGTTTCAGCATTCTTGGGGAAAGTCACCTCCTCTCCATTGGGATTAAAATTTCAAGATGATGACAGACTTATCTTGGAATCTAGCCTGCCCGTTGGATGAAAACCTTTTATCAAGGAACATGTTATTTTGTGGACACTTGTTATGAGTCTGTCACCATGCCTATTGCAGAGGAATGACTGTGGCATTGTCAGGTGGGTTTGACTTAAATAATCTGCCTTATTTCCCAGTAGTGTCCATACTCAGTAGTGCGGTTTCTTGACTTTTAATTTGGGAACTATAATGAATTCTGGGTCTTCCGAGAGCTTGCTGTCACACAGGGCTCTGTCACCCCTGAAATGTCTGTGTGCATTTCCACATAGCAACTGGACCATCTTTCAACACTCAAATTTGATGAAGTCTTTCCTGCTCTGTGTTTCTTCCCTTCCCCCCTGCTCTTCCACAGCTTCTGTGTTAGGAGGAAGGCAGTGCTCTCACTCAGGCCTAAGTAGAATGTCTTCAGCAGAGATGCCCTCAGGGCTCAGGGATCTGCGTGGGAGAGGATGTAGAGAGAGCGCAGGAGCTCACAGAGACTAGGCAGCATGCATAAGGCTTGCAAAGGTTCAAGCCAGGTGGGGTCCCAGAACTGAAAGGAGGAAGCAGACACAGGCTCCTACCCCTAACCCAGAAGCTATGCCCAGAAGTGGTACCACTGGCAAAGGAAAGCTTACTTTTCTCCAATGGCGTCTCACTGAGCTTATTAACCACACTTAAGGGATATTAACCATGCCCAGCACTAGTTGGCCAACCTGGAATGAACTCAAGGGTATTTTGTAGACTTTTTGTCTCAGATTGCTTTGTTTGGTATATTGGTCTTTTGCTTGTATATTTTGTTTTCCATTTGTGTGTGTGTGTGTGTGTGTGTGTGTGTGTGTGTGTGTGTGCTTGAGGAGTGTGTGTATGTGAGCTTTCTGGTCTTTTTTTTTTTTAAGAAAGAGAAAGGGAGTGGTGGAGAGGAAGAGTTGGAGAAGGGGAAAGTATGATCAGAATTTATTGTATAAAAGCATTTTCTTTTCAACTATAAACAAACTTCAGCTGCCGCAGGCACAGGCGTCGCTGGTGTAGAACAGGACACCATGCTGGTGCTGATGCATGTGCTTTGGAGTTGGGTTTTGTTTTGTTTGGAGATGATCGCGAAAAAGAAGGACCCAATAAACCAGACACTGTAAGACCCGAGTTAAAGTAGCAGCTTTCGTGTTAGACATAAAACTGAGTTTTCTTTTCTTTTTTTCTTTTCTCTTTAAAGACATGGTCTCTTGTAGCCCAGGCTAGCCTAGGACTCCTGATAAACCTGCCTCCACCTCTTAAGTGTAAGGATTACAGATGTTTGTGCCACCATACCCCCATAAAGTTGAAATAAAGATATATACCTTATTAAATTGATGTGTATATGTGTGTGGGTGAGTGTATGCCCTTTGTGTGCGGGTTCCCATGAGGCACAGAACACAACGTTAGATTCTCTGGAGCTGGAGTTGCAGACATCTGTCAGCTGTCTAGAGCATAGGTTCTGAGAAGTGATTTTGGGTCCTCTGGAAGAGCAGCAAGCTCTTTTAACTGCTGAGCCATTTCTCCAGCCCCATAAAGTTTATATTTTAAACATTCACTTTAAATGGGTAGAAGAGAGCCTGGGAAGGTATTAGTTAGGGCTCTCTAGGGGAACAGAGATGATAGATAGATGATAGATCTATTCTATCTGTCTGTCTGTCTGTCTATCATCTATCTTACCTATCATTTCTCTCTCTACAGTTTATCTGTCATCTATCCTATCTGTCTGTCTATGGAATTCACTAAAATGGTTTATAGGCTGTCATCCAGCCAGCGCAATAATGGCTGTTTACTAACGGACAATTTAAGAATCCAGTAGTGTGGTCCACTAGGCTGGATGTCTCAGTGGCTTTTTAGTATACCCTGGAAGATAAGTAGGCTCCAATGCCAGTGAGTCTGGAGTGTGGGCACAGAGCAAAATTTTCTCCCTCCCATGTGGCCTTGACTTAGGGTGAGTCTTCAGACCTCAGATGGTTGGGATCTAACCCCAGGAAGCATTTGGAAGCATGAAGGGCTCAGGGTGTCCAGGCCCTGTGTTTGGGGCCTAGCCTCAAACAAGAGGGTGTACATCCCTTTTGTGATGAGAGAGCAGATCTAGAAAAGGAGGTTGATAGTAACAAGAGTCACGGATATATGTGGCAGTCATATGGGGTCATGCAGCTGTCTGAGTACCACCCTGCAGCCGGCGATTTGAGTGGCATGTACAACTGCCTAGAGCCAGGGTGACATCCAGGGATGCTGAAAGGACCATGACTGGTCCATGGCTCTACCTCAACACGGCTCCGTGGTAAAGTCCACAACCCACATGGCCACCAATGGCCATAAGAACCCCTGGCCTCTGTGTTGCCACCTGTGGCCATGCTGTAGTCTGAGGAACATGTTGCTGCTGGGACCATGCCAACCTCAGTGGCCTATGCTGCCACCTGTGGCCACGATATTGTGTAGGCCTGAACTGCTGCTAAGCTGCCTGAGTCTGTAGTCCCACTGCGGTCAGGTCTGCTTTGATGCCTGCAGCTCTGGTTACTACCAAAGGCAATGCAGGTGCCTGGGGTCTGGACCCCAGCACGGGAAAGCTGGCCCCGCCCCAATAGGAGAGCTGGCCTCCCACTCTTGGGATAGTTTTCCCTGTCTCTCACCATGGGTTTGGCAGACTTGACTCTGCCCTTCACCTGAGAGGAGTGCTTCCAGCAGCCTGGATTGACCAATTCAGCTGCCACCCAGGCACACATCCAGGGCCTGGAGTTAGCATACCCCATCTATGACCTGCTGGAGTGTGTGAAGGCCTGATCTGCGGAGCCATAGCTGCAGGTTCTCCATGGCGCGGGACAACAGAGAGGAAATGGTGGTGGGGATTCAGTTTTGATGCTGTACCAAAGCCAAGGCCTCAAACCTGACCAACAGCTCAGTACATAATGAACATTTGCAAGTCATGCTGTTTGGACCAAAGGATAAACTTCATGATACACAGCAGCCCCCAACGCCACTAAGATGAAAGAATGAAGTGTTTTCCCTTTTTTCTTTATTATTATTTTTATCTTGCTTTTATTTTTAAGCTTTCCTTTGGGGTTGGAACACTACAAGAATGAGGGGAGGATACAAAGGGACTAGGAGATGAGAGGGACTGGGGTGAATGATGCAAAATTTCCAAAGAATCATTAAAAAGGAGGAATGTGACTGGCTGCTTTTAAAGCCGCGATTTAAAACAACAGCAGCAGCTACAACAGTAACGACAAACCCCAAACCTAAGATATTAGGAAGATAAAAACCAACTTTTCTGATACATATATTATGTTACAAAGTTCAGCTAAAAAGAAAACTTATAGAAAATTATAAATATTCACATGAAAGCAAGAATTTTAATGTAAACCTACTAATAAATAACTTTACTATGGAAAAGAGAGATTGAATATTAGGCGAGATTGATGTTGGAAAGTGATTACTGCATGGCTAGTGCTCTCTGGAGGGATGTGGGTGAGGTCACCAAATAAAAGGGGGTGGGCAGACAGTGGTTGGTTTGGGTGACTGGGGTCTGGTTGCTCTGAAATAGGAGAACGGCACTTAAGACTGGAGAGACTGATTTCCAATGGCAACAGCCAGCTAATACACGTGACCTGTCTGTTGGGCCAACTCTCCTGATGTGGCAGAGAGAAGGGACACGGTTGGGCCCTTGGGTCCCTTTAACTGTCAGTAGGAAAGGCTTTCCCCTCCCATTTCTGTCTCGCATATGGGCTTCTTGCTGATGAAGGGGTGATTGTGACTAGAATTTGTAGTTGAACTCTTAGAGGCATATGTCACGTTCCTCTGTCCCTCTAACAGTGACCTGTTTCCTGCCTGCGTCTCTAGTATCTGGAAGTCAGCAAGAGACCATCAGGATGTGAAGTTCAGCGTTGTTTTGTTTTGTTTTTTCATTCCGTAGCAGTCTCGCCCGTGGCCGACACAGGGGAGAGTGGTCTCATCTTATGCATGGGAGAATGCCTGCTAGGAACCCTCCTCCTCATTGCATAGCATTATGAAAGATAAAAACTGTATCAGGGAAGGTAGTCAAAACCCAGCTCTGGTGCCCTGGGCTCCTGGCTTGATGACTACGGAGCAGTTCAAACCTCTCAGCTGGACTCATTTCCATCTGGAGCAGTGCTTCTCAACCTTTCTAATGCTGTGACCCTTTAATGCAGTTCCTCATGTCGTGGTGACCCACAACCATAACATCACTTTCATTGCTACGTCATAACTGTAATTTTGCTACTGCTATGAATCATCATGTACATATTGGTGTTTTCTGATGGTCTTAGGGGACCCCTGTTAAAGGGTTGTTTGACCCCAAGTGGGTTGAGAACCATTGATCTAGAAGAAACCATGTCACTTGCTGGGTGGCCCCAGGTGGTCAGTCCACAGGGGAAGTGTCCCTGAAGTAGGACACATTCTGAGGCAGGTTCTTTGGGAGTGCTAAAATGGCCTGGCCCTTCCACGGTTGCTGCTGAGTCTGAGTGGGAGGCAAAGCAACTCTGGAGGCCAGAAGTCCCATCTGCTGCGGTTAGAAAAA
The DNA here is from genome assembly GCF_017639785.1 of Mesocricetus auratus. Taxonomy (NCBI): domain Eukaryota; kingdom Metazoa; phylum Chordata; class Mammalia; order Rodentia; family Cricetidae; genus Mesocricetus; species Mesocricetus auratus. The sequence goes on along the minus strand of NW_024429184.1, from coordinate 112,298,718 downwards.
ATGCCTCTTTAATTAACACATGCTTTTCTTTTTCCTTTAAAATCAATTTTTGCTTGGACAGTTGCCTTCTCTGAACAGTTTTTCCTAAAAGTTAAGTTTGAAAGACAGAGCTGTGTTTCCTTTGTATTTCTCTGTAATTACAACCCTCTCCTGTTCCCAAAGGTTACAACTGGTATTAGATTAGTATATCCTGCAGACTGAGAGATTTACCTACTCTGTTATTTTGGTTTACATTTGGCTGCAGGAGCTAGAGAGATCTCATATAACAATAGTTTAAATAAGTTAGGAGTTTCTGCTAGATGTAAAGGAAAATCTGGAAGTCCAGGGCTGGATGGTAGCTCCATGCTGTTATAAGGGGTCTCAGCTATCCATCTTTTATCAGTTGTCCCCGTCTTTAAGGTCACCTGGTCCAATGCAATGATAAAACCTGTAGCTATTCTTACTGTAACCAGATAAAGTAAAAAGAATAAGGGTCTCCTTTGTGTACACGCCTGATTATATCTCAAATTCTTCAAAAGGCCACATGTAGCAGCAAGAGAATGCTGGTTACTAAGTCATTACAGCAAATGCAAATCTTTCTGTAAAATAGAAGAGGGGGAAGGGAATGAATCTGCCACGAAAATGTGCACAGAAGGGCACGGTGTCACTTTTGCTACATCAAATATGATTCTGCAGCTTGTTTTTTCCAGTTTGATGTGGGGTTTTTTTGGATCGCAGAATATGTATATACAGTTCCTGTTCTGCCCACTGTTACCTAGCATATAATATATAGAGCTACGACTTGTTCAGCTTGTTTCTCTATAAGAGCTCGTTGGAAATTTTCTACGTATGAAGGTGCTCTCCTTTCTATATCCAGACACGGAAAACTGATACGGGGAAACGGTGAAGTAAAGCTTCCAGCCTGCGTAGGAAAGGTTGGGACCCAGATCTGTTAACTACTCAAAACGTTAAGTTGTCTAGGTTCATCACAAGCAAACCATTATTGGATCCTTCCATTTGCCAAGCGTCTCGGTAACCATCTCTGTGCGTGTTGAGCGGAACGGTTGGGACGAGGGATCCAAAGAAGAATGGCTAAGGTCTCGTTCTTCGCTGGAGGAGTGTGCAGTGCATATCTCGCCAATAACGACCTCGCCTTTCACCATCAACACCACATACAATTGGAAATCCTAGGGGGGAGGGTCCCCTGTCCGGGCAGAGACAATTTGTGAGGAAGCCACCATCTGTAAGAGCCTCGTGATTTGTCTTCCTAGCACTTTGTTTGGCTTGGCATGCATGACGAGCTTGGAAAAACAAAGTGCCGGATAAGGCCAAGCTCGTACTGTGTTGACCCTCTTGCTGGAATATGCCAGTTTCCTCCCTACCAGAGTGTCTTTACATTTGTCCCTTTTCCAGAATATTCTCTCGGAACATCTTATAGCAGGCTTAGAGTCGCATCCGGGTACCAGCGGAGAATTGTTCTTCTGGAAGTTGTCCCCGCAGATGTTTCTGGTTCTGCAGTGAGGCCACCAGCAGCTCCTCCGTTGTCTTCTTGTCCCTTGACAGCACTTGCCGGAAAGTCTTGTACGAGGGCACGAGTCGGGGAGCTCCACTAGGCAAAGCCATCGCCATGGCCCTGGCACACATAAGGCATGGGGTTGTGACAGGCGAGGCCTTAGCTTTTCCGCTGTCTAGTTTTCTTGGAGTCTGCTTTTTCCTTTATGGTGTTCTCAGAACCCTGCCCCCACCGTCAAAAGGTCCATGCTCGCCCTGAGGTCTTATCATCCAGCTTTGCCAGCAGTGTCTTGTCTCAGGAATGCTTCACAGGTTGGGTTCCTTAAAGAGCCATAAAAATAGTATCCCATGTACAACAGAGGCCTTGAGCAGTGTGGGGTGGGTCACTAACCAAGATGTCTTTTTAAAAAAAACATTCGACATAGCTTTATCCTACCCTGGGGGAAAAATCAAATTCCGTTCCTCTTACAGTGTTCTGGGTATAACCAGCTACTTATTTCTATAGCTAGAAGAGAAGGTGGAGTGGGCACATGCCCGTTCAGCTCCCATGTTGCCTCTTTGTCACCAAAATAAAAATTTTAGGATGATCCCCTTGGCAGGCGGTCACACGTGGTATGTCAGTGTATTTAAAAAATGGGTAATTCATTTGTTAAATGAATATGGCAATTATTAATTTCAATTTATCCTGTTTATTGGGAACAGCTGTTCATTAACATTTTATGTAACTGCTAATTTTAGAGCCAAACTAATTACCTCAAACACAGCGCTGCGGTATCCTGAATAGAAAAGCACTCTTAACTGTCCTGCCTGCCAGCATTTAAATATGAAAACAGTACGCCCTCTAGGGTGCTATTTCGGAGCTGGCCAGGTGGGGGCTCTCTTCACTTGGATTTCAAGCCGTATGCTGCAAAGGGTCTCACGGAAATGCGGCAGGGTTCTTGAAGGCCACTCTGGCATATCACCCCTAGGGGCCAGGCAGGTAATAAAGACAACCCAGAAGGGAAGTTGTGCGAACTCACATGTCCTCCCTGGTCTTTGTTTTGTCACTTTAGATCAAATTAAGTTGTGAGAATCAGGCTGGGTGATAAATGGTCATCAGTCCTTATCGTGAATGTGTAGAACGACACCATTTTCAGCAGAAACCCAACATATAGATTTAAAAAAAAGACAAATACTTTATTTAACTTTATTTTATGTGCATTGGTGTAAGGATGTCAGATCCCCTAGAACTGGAGTTACAGACAGTTGCGAGCTGCCATGTGGGTGCTGGGAATAGAACCTGTGTCCTCTGGAAGAGCAGCCAGTGCTCTTCACCACCGAGCCATCTCTCTGGCCCCCAATATATGAAATTTCCCAAATATTAGATGTCAGCTCAAATTCTAGTTGAGTACTGTAGACTAACATCGTATCTGTGAAGTCTGTGAAGGGACACTCGTGCATAGCTTGCTAGTTAAGAGCTGTTTCTGGGTGAGAGGTGTAGCTCGGTTGGCAGACACCAGAATGCTTGAAGCCCTGGGTTCGATTCCCAGCACTATAGAAATATGGTGGTATATATCTGCAATCCCAGCACTTGGGAGGTCTAAGCTATATAGCAAGTTTAAGACCAGCTCTCAACACGAGACCCCTCCCCTCCCCCTCTCCTGCTCCTAAGCTCTCTTTCCTCTGAGGGAAATAGTCAGGAGATGGTGTTTTACATTTTTTTTTGATTTTTTAAAAAATTATTTTTTACATTCCAATCCCTGTTGCCCCTCCCTCCTCTCCTCTGGCTTCCCCCACTTCCCCCCACCTCCCATCTGCTCCTTGGAGAGGATAAGGCCTCCCCTAGGAGGTCTACCAAATCTGTCCCTTCATCTTGTTGAGGCAGGACCAGGGCACCTCTCCATCCCACACTCCCGTGTCTAGGCTGAGCAAGGTATCTCTCCATATAGAATGGGCTCCACTAAGTCAGCTTGTGCATTAGAAGTAGATCTTGGACCCACTGCCAGTGTCCTCATAGACTGCCCAAGCCACACCATTGTCACCTGTATTCAGGGAGTCTAGTTCAGGCCTATGCAGGCTCCCCAGTTGTCAGACCAGAGTCAGTGATCTCTCACTAGCTCGGGTCAGCTGATTCTGTGGCGTTTTTAACTTTTAAAAAGAATGTCTTTATTATTGTAAATTATGTATAGGGGCGTGTGCGTCTGTGTGTGTCTGTGTGTGTGCGCGGAAGTCTTTGGGAGCTGTACGTACAGACAGTTGTGAGATGCTTGCTGGGGTGCTGGCAGCGGCTGGATCCTTTAGAAGGACAGCAAATGCTCTTAACCCCAGAACCGTTTTAGACGTTTCTTTCCTTCACATGATTGTTTCCTTAAAAAATTAATCTGAAGTAGAGTTCATAACTCTTATATTGTTTCACATTTCTTACACAATGAAGGAGCTGGGTTTTATTTTTCTGTAGACTCTAAATCAAATTTTCATGTTCTATAACTTTGATATGACTGAACTCTTAAGAAACACAAAATCATTTTCATGTAGGGGTGACTTTCCTTTTTTTTTGTAATCTTTCTTTTGTGAGCAAATCACCCTGGACACGGGGCAGAGGGCCTTGGGATTCAGAGGGTGTGACGGCCCCGAGCCTGGAGGTTCTGAAGCTGAGGACTGGGCTGTGGTGAGAAGGACTCTGGGAGATTCTGTGGTTCGAAGGTCTTTGGCGCACACTTCAACTCCTTATTTTTATGCTAACCTCCAAAAAGAATTTGTACTAAATCTTGCGTATTGGCATTTAGCATCTGTTTCTGCCACCTTCTCAGCCCTCAGGTGCCTTCAGCTAAGAGCACCTTTCCCGATGCCGGCGGTCACTGGGATTCTACAAGCTAAGTGAGGTTCTGGCGAGCAAGGGCTCTGGAGACTTTGAAGACAGAAGGGAGGCCAAGGGCGCTTTTTTCCCCTCTTGAGTTTTGTCATGCCTGTACGTGTGAGTACTGGCAGCAGCCGGGCTGTGTGCTCACTCTTCATTCTTTAGCTCTGTGGTGTGGGAAAGCTGTGGTCTCAGCAGTGGCGGTAACCATGGAAACAGCAAGAGCCTGGCATCTCCAGGGCTGTGGTGGTTTATGATCCTGGAGTCTGAACCTGTTTCAGTCAGCACTGGCGAGGTTTGGTTATGGTAACAAGCTACTGGACACCTTAGGCCAGCGGCTCTCAGACTTCCTAATGCCACACCCTTGAATACAGTTCCTCATGGTGTGGTGACCAACAACTGTAACATTACTTCTGTTCAGCTTCACAACTGTAATTTTGCTGTTATTATGAACCTTAGCGTGAATACCTGATATGCAGGACATCTGATATGTGAGCTTTGTAGGGGTCGCGACCACTCCACTAGATGATTGGTTTATGCTGTGGTGCTCTTGAGCACAGTGCTGCTGCTGATAAGAGGCTCTGGCCCAGAAGCAATATGTGACAGCTACTCAGAAAAAAAAATCAGTGCACAGGATTGCCATGTGTCCCACCTTTCCACAAAGGGAAGCGTCCCTGGAAGGAGGTGAGCTGGGGGATATTTGGTAAAAAGTACTTATCCATCGTCTCACGGAAGCCTAACTGTGGCCAAAAATCCCGCTCAGCTGTCTCAGGATTCTGTGAACATTTAGTGGAATGAAGCCACATGCTTCTAAAGCAGTGGTTCTCAACCTGTGGGTTGTGACCCCTTTGGGGGGTCACACATCATACATTCTGTATATCAGACAGTTACATTATGATTCATTTACAGTAACAAAATTACAGTTATGGAGTTGCAATGAAATAATCTTATGGATGGGGCTCACCACAACATGAGGAACCGTATTAAAGGGCCACAGCATTAGGAAGGGTGAGAACCACTGGTTTAAAGGTTCTTGGACTGATTTTTGTTGCTTAACCTAAGCTTTAGCAAGTTCTTTGAGTTCTCTGGGAAGGCGAGCAGGACAAGGTACGATCACCTCCACCCATGTCTTTTGGTGGAGCGACTTTGGGGTCCTCGCCGCACCTCTTCCCTCTCCCCTGGGTGGCTCCAGCCATTGCGGGTAACATTACTGCTTCACGTCTGTGCTCTTTGACATATCCCTTTCTTCCATTAGCCCCAAGACTCCTGAGGACCCTAGCTGCCTTTGTTATTTTTTTCGAGACAGGGTTTCTCTGTGTAGCCCTGGCTGTCCTGGAGCTCACTCTGTAGACCGGGCTGGCCCCGAACTCAGAGATCCACTTGCCTCTGCCTCCTGAAGTGAACCACAAAGAGATAAGAATGAAAACTGGGTGCAGATTGACTTGGTCAATCTGGATCCTACTTCGGGAGTCTAATAACAGGCAGTTTATTCCCAGTGTGTTTAAACCAAGTACAATTTGGAAAAAAAGTTTCCTGGTGTAATACAATCCCCATTGCACAAGGAAGCATAATGACCTTGAAACTCAACTCAGGATGCATGCCACTTCTTCCAAAAAGATGGGTTCTATATGTATTAGCCTAAGGGCTTAAGGAAAGATCTGGCCTGGTATCAGTCTTACAGATAGCACAGAGATCATTTGGGCTATTGGCCACCTCTGGTCCTGTTTATGAGAGCTTGGGGAGCCCCTGGATATCAGGGTCATTCAGATTACTAGCCACCTCAGGTAGGTTGTAAGAGCTTGATATGGCCTGGCCCAACAGATTACCAGGCTGTTGAACGTCCAATTCTCAGCTTTCTGGATGGAAAAACAGGTTTTTCATCTTTTCCATTGGAAAAACGATCCTGTATGCTTAACATTCCTGGTTTCCCTGGAGATCTGTGGGCCCAAGGTCCTTCATGTGGTGCTCCCAGCCCGCCACCGTGCCAGGCTGCTGCCTTTGCTCTTAATCATACTCCCAGAACCCATTGCATCTCCTGGAATATAGCAGACACTAAATAGATGGTGTTTGGATGAGGGAAGGAGTTCCCGCTTCATTAAATCCTAACTAAAGTTCAATTGGTTAATAACCATGATTTAATATTATTACTATCCCAACTTGGATTACAACTTGAGTTTATTAAGATGAGTGGAAAATTCTGCATGGTGTAGAATTTACCTTTCTTTCTTTCTTTCTTTCTTTCTTTCTTTCTTTCTTTCTTTCTTTCTTTCTTTCTAATGGGTACACATACTTTATTAAGATTTTTCACATGTAACAGCATAGTTTCTGTTGTATCCAAGTAGCAATCAAGAATGGCAGCATGTCGTCATTCGGTAACAACCGACACTTGTGGTTTTTCAAATTTGGTTTGCAGAAACTGTATCCTCAATTACATTTAGCCATGCTTTTGAAAACTGCTTTAGGCCATTACAAGCTCGGCAGTTAACACTTAGCACGGGCAATGACAGAGCAACCACGACAGATAAATAACAGACATGAGCCTCATAGGCCATAACCATAGACAGCAAAAGGATGCAGTAGAGAGTCACTGTTAGCAGAGAGCTCAGCGGAGACATCAGGAAGCCCTGATTCACAAGCCCTGAGAGTTCTCCAAGCAGGGGCAATGTCTAGAGTACAACTTACATCGCTAACACATGGAAAACAACTACAACATGGTGAGCTCGCCTGCATGGATGCCTGCCATCCTTCCCAACTAGCAACGATGCCTTAGTATAAAAAAAAAATATTCCGGTTGCCGGGCAGTGGTGATACATACTTTAATCCCAGCATGCACCAACTCTGTGAGTTCAAGGCTAGCCTGGTCTACAGAGTGAGTTCCAGGACAGCCAGGGCTACACAGAGAAACTCTGTCTAGAAAAAAAAAGGAAATTATTCCAAAACTTTTAATAACCAGATTTAGAAAAGATTTTTAATTAGAAACCAAGTGTACAGAGACTCAAAAAGCAAAAAAGGAAAAAAAAACCCGACTTGAATAGAAGAGAGGGGTCAAACTAGAGTCCTAGGTGTTGAGTGATTTTTAAAGGAGAAACACAGTGGTCTCCTGCAGCTGTCAGTCCAGTGAGTGCCTTGGGGACTATGAGAGGCTTGTGATCTGTGTCTTATACAAATGGCATTTGATGAACACTAAAGGATTTCCCTGGAGTGGGGGTGGGGTGCTTGCACTTAGTTTAATTCACAAACTACTTCTATGGTGGCATTGTGACTTCAGGAGCGCAGTTTTCAAGGTACCCTCCTGCTCCTAATTGAAAACATCCCTTATTTTATTTCATGCTCACCGGTGTTTAGCCTGCACACATGTCTGTGGGCCACATGCGTGCTTATTGCCTTGGAGGCCGAAGAGGGGAATCAGGTCCCCTGGCAATGGAGTTGCAGTGGTTGTGAGCTGCCATGTGGGTGCTGGGAGTTAAACCCAGGTCCTCCGGAACAGCAGCTGGTGCTCCCGGTCACTGAGCCATCTCTGCAGCCCCCACTTTTAATTTGAGCTCTAAGCCATTGATTGTATGATTTGCACCTGTGCCGAGGAGTCTTCCCTTAAAAGCAAAGCCCTCTGTACACAGTAGGCAGGTGTGAAGAATTAAACTGCCATGACAGACTTCATGCTCGATGTGGTTATGCTAGGCTACTATTTGTAGACTTCAGCTGTATTTTGAAAGCATAATGTGCAGGTCTATGTGCATTCTTAAAGTGCTTTTCATCTTGGCATAATCACTATCTTTTTCTTGCACTAGCCCAGGAACTACCCGAGGCCTTGTAATGTTAAACACAAAAGGACCTCAGATCTATTTTTCCTTTACATGGGACAAGAGGCAAGTTGCTAAATAGAAGAACTTCTTAGGCAAGGAGAGGGATGGTGTATTGGAACCTGAGAAGGATGTGGAGTCCCTGCCTTCCATTTTGGTTTAGAACAGGGAACACACTCTTCCTCCAGTATCCATACTAACCCTGGTTTCCAAGACAGTTTCATGATTTGGACTTGCTATTTCTAGGTGTCGTTCCTCAGATGCTTTGGGCCTGTGTGTTGGGTGTCTATTGTGCCAATGTCTCCCCTCACCCTTTCATCATGAATTCACCTAAAAGGGGTGTATTTTTATCATCTGCCATCTCACTCCTTTTGGCTACAGTGGAAGCTGTTAAAACAATACTAATTATAGCAATAATAATAGCTGTCATTTATTGGCCATCTGCTACACTCTAATAAGTTGCTAAGAGCTTTAAGCACGTTATTTATTCTTCACTTTGCCATAAATATTCACTTTGGGAAGAGTTGCCTTTGTGAACACTCTTTGTGTGACCTCCTTGTGTGAGGGGACTCTACCTCCCTCAACACCCAACTTTGTTTTCCCCTCTCTCTAGCAAATGGGTCATTCAATCAGAATTTTGGGTTGGATTCTTTGGGCATCATTCAGGAGACATGGGATGGACCAACCCACCATGCAACTGATAGTAGCATCTGGACAGATGTCTTACTGCCCAGGCCAAAAGAACTTTGCAACTACTGCTGGGTTTCTATGTGTGCCTTTCCATGCTTCTGCAGATTCTAATACATTCTTCTCTTGCTTGAATTATGTTACTTGTAGACATCCACCATATCATATCAACAACTGCATACTGAGTGCTATGGTTTAACTATGACATGTCCCTCACATGAAACCTTGGTCCCTAAGTGTGGTATTATTTTCAGAATTTCTGGAAAATTAATACTTTGTATGTGCATGAGACCAAGTCTCACATAGCCTAGGCTAAAACTCACTCTGTAGCTGAGGATGACCTTGAACTCCTGACCTACTGCTTCTATCTCTCATGTGCTAGGATTTCAGATGTGTGCTACTGTGTCCAACTGTGTTTTCCATTTTTTTTAAGGACAGCTTTTGCTACGTCACCCTGGTTGACTTCAAACTCATGGTAATTTTGACCTCAGTATTCTGAATGTTGGAAGTACAGGTATGTGCTGCTATTGCTCCTGATTTAAAAAAAACATAAGAGTGTGATCTACGAGGGAGATGGTATTGACATGTGTAACAAGATTGTTTCTAACCTAAAAAAAAAAACCAAACAGTGTGGTCTAGCTGGAGGGAGCAGGTCATTAATGGGCATGCTCATGGGACTCTCTCTCTCTCTTTTTTTAAAAAATATTTTATTTATTACTATGTATACAGTGTTCTGCCTGCATGCCAGTCAGAAGAAGGCACCAGATCTCATTATAGATGGTTGTGAGCCACCATGTGGTTGCTGGGAATTGAATTCAGGACCTCTGGAAGAGCAGTTGGTGCTCTTAACCTCTGAGCCATTTGTGCAGTCCAAGGGGCTATCTCTTTTCCTGACCCCTTCCTGTATTTTTTTTTCCTGCTTCCTGGCTGCCATAGTTCGAGCTGCTTTCCTCTACCACAGCCTCCCAGCCATGAGGGAGTGGAGTCTCTGAAACTGTGAGAAAAGCGAAGTTCCCTCCCTTAAGTTGTGAGGTACTTTCTCATAGCAATAAGCAAAGTAACTAATAGACTGCCATTGTCCCTATTCTCCAGAACAGAATGAAACTCAGATAAGATACTTTTATCCAGGTCACATAGGAGTGTGTGTGGGCTCAACCCCATGGATGCTAGGTATCTGAATCCATTCTTCCCACCGGCCTCTGCCAAGAAAAGGGACTCTTAATGTTTCAAAGTCTATCAGATGTGGGAAGAGTGGTCACGTGGCCTGCTCTTCAGAAAAGACCCGTAACTGTTTTGTCTCCATTTAGCAAGACATACACTACCTTTCCTGTCTTGACTTGAGATGATTATAATCCCCTTTATTTAATCCTTTTCACCCATTTTAACTTACCAAAGAACTTCAAACTCCAGAGTGATTTTTAAACACCATTTTTTTGTTTCTTGACATCTATAGCTCCAATTAAAAAACAAAAACACCCAATTACATAAAGCTTCATCGCTCGGGGGCCCAAGACAGAAAGCAGCCATAAGCCAGTGACAAACCAGAGATGAATTCCATGCCTTTAACAGTTAACGAGGACACGTCTGCTAATAGGCTGTAGCCTGGAGACATGAGGCTTGGCTGCAGCAAACTGGTTACAATGTCAGTTCATAAATGGGAGAGGGAGGAGGACTGGATAACAATGGTTATTGAGTGCTGCAGGTCTGAGAGGGACAGCTTTCAGTGAGTGTCTGTCAAAGGAATTCTGCAGAACTAGTTTTGGGGGGCCAGAACTGAGTGGGCACTCCCAGGAGAATTGGCACAGGAGCTTGAAACAAACTCCCACCAACTCCTGGGATCTGACATTTAGGAGTTATTCTATTTTTGTCATTTAGTTCCTAAGGGAAGGTTATTTTTTAATAGAGGTTAACTGTAGTTTATAGGTATGAAAACTGGCATTCAGAAGAGTCATCAGAGAGTGGAGAGATGGCTTAGCCATTAAGAATACTGACTGCAGGCTGAGGAGCAGGCTCAGAAGTTAAGAGCACTGACTGCTCTTCCAGAGGACCTGGGTTCAATTCCCAGCACCCACATGGCAGTTAACAACTGTCTATAACTCTAAGATCTTCTACCTATACACAGACACACATGCAGGCAAAACACTGATACAAATAAAATAAAAATAAATAAATTAAAAAAAAGAGCACTGACTGCTCTTCCAGAGGACCTAGGTTCAATTCTTAGTACCCACATGATGATGTACAACTGCCTGTAGCTCCTATTCTGGGGGATCCAACACCCTCTCTTCTGGTCCCTGCTGGCTCTGCAAGCCAAGCATGCAACTACATAAAAAAGTGCATTAAGAAAGCCACCAGCTGCTGGGGACTTCAGGGAGAGGTATGTAGGACACGGATCTGTTTTTGACTTGAGAGCTTTAGCCTACGGCCTGGCAGGCTGCTTCCTTCCCCTCACTGGACCTGTTTGAGATCCAGAACTCCAGGGTAAAGGCTTTGAAGCTGGGTAGACCTGGTGTCACTTTCCTTCTTACTGCTGGGGAAGTGGATGTTCCTCCCTGAGCACTGGATTGTGTGTGTCGGGACAATTTTAAGGACATGTCATAAGGTGTGATTGTTAGCAGCATGAGGTACAAAGCAGGGCACACGCTGATGATCGAGTTGATGCTGTTGCTGGTTTTTCCGCTTACTTGGCCTCGCAGGCTTACAGGTCTCTTCCGTTTATCTTCCTCAGTACCCGAGGTACCACATGACTTCCTTCTAAGCCCAGGCAGCCCCAGCCTCTTCTTGTGTGAATTCTGAACTTCTCTGTGCTGCTGGGAATACACAGGGCCTGGAGCTGTATTAGCACTGTGAGAAAAGTTATGTGGTCGAAAACCAAACAGATTTAAGCAAAATGTCTTTGAATATAAACTGAAAAATGGAGAGGATTTGTGTGGCTGGCCTCTGACAGTGATCCAGGCTTAAACCATGCAGCCAGCACCTGGCTTTTTTTCTTTTAAGTTTATCTTCATCTTTTATTTAGGCGTGTACGTGTGTGTGTGTATATGGGGCATGCACAAAATTTAAAACTTCTGACATTGGTTCCCCCTTTTAATAATTATTTAATATTTTTTTTATTAATATTTTTTTATTTTCCATTTTAAATTTAGATAAGAAACAAGGTTGCTTCACAAGTCAGTACGAGGTCCCTCTCCCTTTCCCTCCCCTCCTCCCGTGCCCTCCCCCATCCCCCCCCCCCCGTTATCCCCTCATTCCCCCAGGGAGGGTGAGGCTCTCCATGGGGGTGTCCATAGTCTGTCATTTCATATAGGGCAGGGCCTAGACCCTCCCCCAAGAGTTCAGGGTGAGAGTGCACCTCATATTGTTCTATGGGAGTCCAGAGACCGTGTGTATACTTGGGATGAGTACTGATCTGCTGTCCAAGGCTCAATAGATTACCTAGGCCTCCTCACTGACACCCAGATTCAGGGGGTCTTGATCAGTCCCATGCTGGATTCCCAGGCTGATGCCTGGGATTCAAGAGTTAACCTTTGTCTGGTCAGCTGTTTCTGGGGGTTCAATCAGCCCAGTCTTAATCCCTTTGATCATCAGTCCTCCCTCTCTGATACTGGCTTTCTTGAGTTCAGCTCAGTACTTAACCAGCCAGTAAATGAAGTTTCTGTTTCCCAGACTCTCTGGCAATAGGATTGTAGGCTGGCACTCCCCAGATCTATGTCTAAAATCCATATATGAGAGAGTACATGCCATGTTTCTCTTTTTGTGACTGGGTTACCTCACTCAGGATGGTTTCTTCTAGTGTCAATATTTTTATTATTTTTGAAATTAAAATATAATTGCATTACTCCCACCTTCCCTCTCCCCCCCTCTTCCTCCTCTATGCCCTCTTGCTCTGTTTCAAATTCATCACCTCTTTTTCTTTAATTGTTGATATATGTATTCATATATATATTTATATATGCTCCTAAATATATAAATACAATCTGCTCAGTCCACATAGTGTTACTTATAAGTATATGACTTCAGGGGGCTGGGGGTTCTTCCCTGGGGGAGACTATTTCTCCCATTCTTATCATCGTTTAGTTGTCTGTAGTTCCTTGTCTAGGGCTGAGGCCCCAGACCTTCCCCTTCCCATGGTAGCGTGTGCATTGGTGTGGTCTTTGCTCAGGCGTCCATGCTGGTGAGACTTCATGGGTGGAGCCTCCCTGACGTTTCTAGGAGATGCAATCTCACAGTTCTCACAGTAAACTTCCTGTTCCTCTGCTTCTTCCTCCTCCCCCTCCTTCCTGTCAGCATGCACAGTGATGGGTTTCATTTGGCTTTTCTGCACATAAGATGTCATTACATGTGTTCTCCTCTTTCCCTCTTTCCTACTCTCTACCTAGAAGGAGATTCGAGTTTACATCAAAGGAAACGTAGGAAGCAGAAGAGGGAGTGGTGGTGGGTCAGGGGCTGTCTTTGGTTGTTCCTGTTCAGATTTAACCTACATGGTTAGAATTTGATAAGAGACTTCTTTATCAGCCCCATTAAGTTTAATTTGAACCAAATGAGGGTATCTCCTCGTTGGTTTAAATGCCTTCGGAGGCTCAGACTCTGAAACGATAGTAATTATGATGTACCTGGTCACGTATATAGAGGCAGCGACTTCCTAGAAATAACCTTGGAATCGTCAATGGTTTTCCTAACCCCTAAGAACTTGGCATGACAATTTGGATTTCCTCTGATTGTTTTTGTGAACCCCCACAAACAAAACAAAACAAAAAAACAAAACCCAACTTCTGAATGCCATGCGTTTTAGTTTTAGTTAAGGAATACAGAAATTCTGAGATTAACCAAATAGGAAATAAAGGTGAAGCCTTGTTAGTCTTTGGTTTCTTGTGAAAATATGAAAAAGTGATACATCTACATGTAATGATGATAGCCGATGCTCTAGGGGATATAATATATTTATTTACCAGAGAGAGAGAGAGAGAGAGAGAGAGAGAGAGAGAGAGAGAGAGAGAGAGAGAGAGAGAGAGAGTCACATAAGCTAGGAGTTAGAAGCGTGGCTGGCTTCCAAAAAGGGAGGTTCTTTTTCCTTTCACTTCCTTTTATCTCTACCTGTGCTACTTTACTTGTCCCCGCCCTCATGGGCGGATAGCTTTGTGGGTTCACTCCTACATACATGCCTTCAGACTTAAGAGCCATAAAAGGAAATAGCCAAATGCCTCCTTCCTGCCCTGCACCCTTCCTGGGTGTGCCTGGCACCAGCAGTTTCTGGTGTAAACCCTGGGGTCATTACCGCTCGGAACCCTGCTTTTCTCACTGTTCGGTACACTTCCTGCGGAGGCAGTGTGAGAAGACAAGGTGGATGAGTAAGGGTGGGCGGGCGTTGTCAGGGTTCCCGGAACTGCCCAAGGTCAGTAGTGACTCACTCTCCACTTTCTAAAACCAAGGGCAACATTATTTGGGAGCTATGAAGAAAGAGGTATGTTGTGGGGCTGAGGGGATGCCTCAGTGGTTAAGAGTACTTGTTTTTCCAGAGGACAGAGGTTCCTAGCATCCACATGGTGGTCGACAAGCATCTGTAATTCCAGAGGACCCGACATCCTTTTCTGACTCCCATAGACGTCAGGCATGCACATGGTGCTCAGAAATGCATTCAGGCAAAACACTCATAAATATAAAAATAAATACCTAAAAAAAGAAAAGGAGGCATATTGTCATGAGAGCGCAGGTGGCTGTAAGTTAAAAGCCATGTATATTTGGCATACTATGTTTTCACCTTGAAATGTTGCCACTTTGTTGGTTGGTACTTCCATTATTAGGGAAGATGAAACTCTGTGAAGTTATTTCCTTGACATAGCCTCTGAATACTGTGTCTGGTATAGTAGTCCTGGAGACCCTTGAGAAACTGACTAGGCTGTGGGCTTTGACTCCAGATAAATCCATTTAGATAAAGATAAATCTTACTTTAACTTTATGGGGTGACACATATAAGGCCTGAAGCTCATTGGTGCCAAATTTTAAGAGGCAAACAGTTGATGATGCTGATGTTACAGGGGAATAGAGTTTGTGCTATGTTGGAGTTAATAATGAGCCCATTGTTTTTATGACTATAGAAATTTTATTAAATAGAAAAGCTGATTGCAACATTCTAGGATGATATGAGTTTACAAGATTTGTTTCCACTGTCCCTCCCTTGACTGCCTCCTTCCAAGTGATGTTGTATTTGGTAAACAGCAATTCATATACAGTAGTTGTTAACAATCTGGGATTTCTATGAGTTATTGGCCAAGATGGCTCCTTTTGCTCTACAAACACAGGAAACTGTTGCTGCTGTTGGTTGTCCACCAGAACTAGACAGTAAGATCCTATTGTTGAGGATATCACACACACTGGTTGTAGGACACAGAAATCAAGCTGGAATCCAGCTGGGGCCTCCCTACTGGTGGCCAACCTTCATGGTGTTGGAAAGGGCTTTGTGGGCTGTTGTAGGAGAAACATCTACAATCTTACTCAGCCATGGACTCTTCATGCTACACTACCAACTTGCCCCCTGCTGCAATAGTGGTGGGGTGGTTTGAAAGAAAATGGCCCCCAAAGGGAGTGGGCACTGTTAGGAGGTGTGGCTTGTTGGAGTAGGTGTGGTGTTGTTGGAGGAAGTGTGTCACTGCGGAGTGTGATTTTGAGGTCTCACGGATGCTCAGGCCACGCCCAGTGACTCAGAGTGTCTCAGATCACTTCCTGCTGTCAAGATGTCAGGGCTCTCAGGTCCTGCATGCTGTCTTGCTTCCCACAGTGATGATGATGGACTAAACCTCCGAACTGTAATCGAGTCACCACAATTAAATGTTTTCCTTTGTAAGAGTTCCCATGGTTACGGTGTCTCTTCACAGCAATAGACGCTCTAAGACAAGTGGCAAATCTGTTATGGAGGTAACCAAGTACTTTCTGATTGGATTTGAGGCAGGGATAGTCATGAGCCCTAGCAGAGAAGCTACTGTTGATGTTCTGCTAAATGGACACAATATGATCAAGATGTCTTCAATTTTTTTTTTTTTTTTTTTGGTTTTTCGAGACAGGGTTTCTCTGTGGCTTTGGAGGCTGTCCTGGAACTCGCTTGGTAGTCCAGGCTGGTCTCGAACTCACAGAGATCCGCCTGCCTCTGCCTCCCGAGTGCTGGGATTAAAGGCGTGCGCCACCAACGCCCGGCTGTTTTCAAAATATTTACATCCAGGACCATCAGCTAATACCTCATCCAGTTACTGCAGAGTCTCATAACTGGGCAGGGTGCTGAGAATAAGTGACTGTTGCATGTTTAATATTTAATGGGACATCTATATCACTCTCCTGAATGTCCAAAGGCTTTTGTGGGGGAGGAGTGGGAAGACTATAAGAGCCAGGGGAAGAGGTGGAATGTTGTGGAATAATATCTTTCAGGCATGACAAGACTGATACTCATAAACTCACAGCAGCTGCAATTACCTGCACAAGACTGGGCCAACACCCTGTCATAGAGCAGGGAGGGCTTTGTGAATCTGCATTCCCCCACCATGGCACAGGGTTCCTAGGCAGCTAATGATTGCTGTGGAAGGAAAAACATTTTCTTCAGATATTGATAAGTTGTCCATGCTTCTATAGACAACGCTTCCCATAAGATCCAACAAGCAATTCTCACTAAACTAATGGGGCCTTTCGTCCCAAAGTAGAAGGACAGCTAGTCGACTAAAGGAAAATGATCAAGAGAGGTTCAGGAAGGGTGAATATGACTGAAATAAACTATATACATTAATAGAAATGTCATATGAAACCACTGTTATGTATAATTAATATGTGCTAATTAAAAAAGGGTACATTTAAGAAAGCATCATGGACTTTGCTGTCAGAATGTCAGGGCAGAGGGAACAAGTTCAAAATTCTGTTCTGTCACTTACCTAGCTCAGGCAGGGCAAGCTACTCTTAAATTCAACTTTTCCTTTGTGAAGTAGGGCTCACTGCTCTTCCTGGCATGGTGTAAGCCCAGCACACCAGGGCAAACTGGGAGTGCAGCGGCCAGCAGAACTGAGTGTTGACTCACCTTCCAGCTTCGCCCGATGTTAGGATTCCTTGTCCTTTGTGATTATATGAGTGAGTCTGTGTTAGATTCGCCACTGTTCTAAAGGGAAAGCAGCTTAATCACTTTGAAGCCAATTGCATGACCATGGACTGCTAAGTGGCCAATTAGTCATTAGAAACACATTCTGTTGGCCTTTGGAAATACCAGGTAAGGCGTATGGTACAGGGTGATGACGGCAGCAGCCACCCTGACCTCTGTCCTCCACACATGCTCTTCTCAGGGCTAAAAAGCTGTTTCTCTCCACCATGAGTGAAATCCTATCCGCAGAGCAAGCTGAGAAATGCCTAAAACCATAATGCCCACTCTCCCTTGAGTCAGGCCCACAAATCCTGACAGTGAAAGGGAATCGTGGGAATAAACAGCGAGGAATGTCTTCCTAGCCACACAGAATTTGTTGAAAATGCTGCATTTCCCAAATCAGAGGATCTTTTCCAATCATTGCTAAGAGCAGAACTCACCCTGTATCTGTTCTACCGATTTGTCAGCCAAGGCAGGGAACACCCTCATAGGCCTTCTGCAAATCAGGACTTTCGCCAAGCCTAGTGCGTATGTGTGTGTCTTCCTCTCTGCGCGCGGGTGGCTGTTTCTGTTTTTAAGTGTGTGCACCTATCTTCCCCCTCCCCCAGTCATCTTAGGGCAGAGAAAAAGCACTGAGAAGCCCAATCGTCACAGGGACTCGGTCTGCACTGTAGCTCTCAAGAGAGTCTTAGTAAGGTGCTGCTCAGACCCCTCCCGGCCCCCAAACAGTCCTGGAAACACTAATTTGCAACTGTTATATCACCTTCCTCCTCAAGCTCAGCAGGCATCCCCTCCCCCGTTCACCTCTGGGCACACCAGGGATGTGGGCGAAGGGAGGGGTTATATGGATAGATTGATAGCCTTGGGATTACATCACTCTTCGTGTGTGCTGGATATCATGTCAATTATTTGTCACCCAGAGATATCATTGCAGGGGGAAAAAATCACATTAAGAGGAGGCTAGAAAATGAAAGGTTATAAATTCCAATCCAGTCCAACCTCCGGCAATTTTGGAATTCTGTGCCAGCTCCTCAGAGATGTCTGGAGCACAGGCGCCCCTGGCTTTCTCCTGGGGGTGTCCTCCCAGCGTCCCCCCATCAAATGGAAAGAGTTGTGTGAATGTAAACACAGTGTTCCTGCTTTTAAAAGTTTCCTTGCAGTTCTGGAGTTTGATAGGTCTGAAACACGCACTTTTTTCTTGGCCAGCCCCTCAGTGAGGCGTTTTCTACACTCCTAGATGCTACCAAAAATGGGAGTCTGGGAAGATGGCAAATGCCACTGGTTAAATATAGCCCAGCACAGCACCTCAGAATGGCTGGCAGACAGAATGTGGGGGCGCAGGCCATGCTGCCAGGCAGTGATTCAACCTCTCCCAGCCCATTTTGTGGGTGAGACACTGTGTTGACTGTAATGCTTGCGTTTGGGATTAAATTAGATCATCTGCATTGCATGATTCCAGTGGCCAGGCCTCAGAGAGTGGCCCGTTTCTTAATGTCACAGGTTCACAGTCCTGGTGGGTTTGGGTGAAGCAGCCTGTGCTGGCTAGTTTTGTCACCTTGACACAAGCTGCAATCATCAGAGGCAGGGAACCTCAGCTGAGAAAATGCCTCCATAGTTTGGGCTGGACCCAAGCCTATAGGGTATTTTCTTAGTGATTGATGTGGAGGGCTCCAGCCCATTGTGGGTGGGGCCATCCCCAGGCTGGTGGTCCCAGCTTCTATAAGAGAGCGGCTGATCAAGCCAGTCACAGCCTCTGCATCAGTTCCTGCGTCCAGGTTCCTGACTTGCTTGAGTTCCTGCCTTTACTGCTTTTGATGTTGAACTATGATGTAGAAGGGTAAATTAAATAAACCTTTTCCATCACTGCTTGCTTTAGGGTGTGCTGTTCCATCACAGCAACAGAAAGGAACCCTAGCTAGGATTCTCATACGTATTGGTCAGTTCTGTGCTGTAGTTTCTGGTACCTTTGGAAGGCAGGCCAGAGAGTGTCACATGACCCTCTCTGTTCTGTTCCCAACCCTTCACATGATTCCCTTCCTTTATCCCCTGAAATGCTAGTCCAGCAACTGAGAATCCATCTGTCTGTGCAGCAGACATGTGTGCAAGTGTGCCTGTGTGCATGTGTGCCTGTGTGTACGTGTACCTGTATGCATGTGTGCCTGTGTGCCTATGTGCATGTGTGCTTGTGTGCATGTGTGCATGTGTGCCCTGTGCCTGTGTGCGCGTGTGCATGTGTGCACGTGAGCATGTGTGCCTGTGTGCCTGTGTGCCTATGTGCACGTGTACCTATGTGCACGTGTACCTGTGTGCATGTATGCATGTGTGCATGTGTGCCTGTGTGCCTGTGTGTATGTGTGCATGTGAGCATGTGTGCATGTGTGCATGTGAGCATGTGTGCCTGTGTGCACGTGAGCATGTGTGCCTGTGTGCCTGTGTGCCTGTGTGCACATGTGCCTGTGTGCACGTGTGCCTATGTGCACGTGTACCTATGTGCATGTGTACCTGTGTGCATGTATGCATGTGTGCATGTGTGCCTGTGTGCCTGTGTGTATGTGTGCATGTGAGCATGTGTGCATGTATGTCTGTGTGTGCATGTGTGCATGTGTGTCCTGTGCCTGTGTGCATGTGAGCATGTGTGCCTGTGTGCATGTGAGCATGTGTGCCTGTGTGCATGTATGCCTGTGTGCATGTGAGCATGTGAACATGTGTGCCTGTGAGCATGTGTGCATGTGAGCATGTGTGCATGTGTGCATGTGTGCCGTGTGTGCATGCAGGAGCAGCTGGCTGTACACAAGATGAAAGCCCCTGCTTTCCCGCTGCGCATGTTCTGGTGGGGAGGGCAGAGCAGGCATACAAGGCCGTGCCAGGGAGCAGTGGGTACTGTGAAGGCGGGGACTCGGGAGAAGGGCGATGGGAGCTGAGCTGGTAGTGAAGCATGAGTGAAGGAGGAGCTGGTTCTCAGAGTGTTCTGGAACTTCAAGCCTGCAGTGGAAAAGGGGGGTGTGGCAGGAAAGTGTGGCATGAGGTGACCAGAGAGGGGGCACAGTCTAGGACTTAGAAGTCTTATGGACTTGAACTGTGTTCAAAATGTATGTAAGGATTTTTTTTAATTTTGAAAGACTGTAAAATCTCTTGCTATTAATTTCCTCATGTTAAAAAAAAACATAACGGGCTGGAGAGATGGCTCAGAGGTTAAGAGCACTGACTGCTCTTCCAGAGGTCCTGAGTTCAATTCCCAGCAACCACATGATGGCTCACAACCATCTATAATGAGACCTGGTGCCCTCTTCTGACATGCAGGCAGAACAGTATATATATAATAAATAAATCTTTAAAAAACATTACTTCAGTTTTTCTAGACTTTTAAAGCAGATGTAATTTGTCAGAAGTTAAAAATGAAATTTTTTCCTGTTGAATAATATCACATTTAACTTAAAGATTATGAAACTTGATTATCAAGAATTGAGGTTGCTGGGGGAGGATCACACTTATTCATGGGCCCCGAAATAGAGATGAGGTCCAAAATAGAAAAATAATCTCTTTTATAAGTGTTTTGTAAAACTCTCACTTGAAAATATTTTGCAATGTATACATTTTTATTTCTACTCAGCAGTTTTGCATCATTCAGAAACCTACCAGGCTTCTAGAAATGACAAGGGAAGTAGTTTTGCCTTCAGAAACCAGAGTTCACACCAGGAAGACTAAACTTGAAGCCTGGCCCCCTGTGCAGAAGTCAGAGGCGAGGATTTGAAGCCAGTACTTGGCAAGTTGTAGTTGGTGTATGGCGGGAAGGTGGGAGGGAGGAATCACAGACAGGCAAATTAGCAGCTCTACCACAGTCCAGGATTAATGCAAGGAAGCTAGCAGTAGGAAAACCTTGAATTTCGAAGCCAGAGAGCTTGCTATCAGATTTCAGACTAGGAGTAGCTATGGGTGCAGAGCAGGGGAGCTAGGGACTAGAGCACAGGCATCGAAAGCCTCCTTTCTCTTTGGCCAGAGATTGGCTATTGCTAGGAGTCACCAGAGAGTGGTGAACAGTGAGTAAAAGAATGTTAGGTGATTTGTAAACATCTCTGATGGGCATCTGGTCCCCAGGATCAACAGTATGGGGGTGGTTCTTGAAGATTCTAGCAAAAAATGTTCTGGGAATGCTAAGTACTGCGGTTTTGGGAAACTGCCACCGGTTAACCGAAAAGGAGGGACTTTGCAAAATGACAGGCCCATGGCTAAAAGTGGTAGGGGATGGCTTCCATTCCTGTTTGTGGATAAGATTATAGTGGGCAGATGATGGGGAGCGGGCAACAGCGGTCTTTAGGTCAAGAAACTAGAGTAGTGTGAGCAGGTATAGTGGGAAACAGATGGAGTCAGGAGTTCCTTGGGAGGCTAGGTCAAAACCTAGAGAAATGCCGGGTGATGGTGGCGCACCCCTTTAATCCCAGCACTCGGGAGGCAGAGGCAGGCGGATCTCTGTGAGTTTGAGGCCAGCCTGGTCTACAGAGCGAGTTCCAGGACAGCCTCCAAAACAATACAGAGAAACCCTGTCTCAAAAAGCCAAAAAAAAAAAAAAAACCCAAAAACCAAAAACCAACCAAACAAACAAAAAACCCAAAACAACCTAGAGAAACAATGATAATCTTGGTACCCATAATACTTCAGCCTCTCTGGCTTGGATGCGTCCCTGGCGGCTATGCCTTTCTGTGAGCCCCGTCTTTTCATCTCCTGCATTCTTCATTTTTCTGTGTATTATGCATGAGAGCTGAGTAATTTGGAGCAGGGGATGGTGCTAATTTTAGGGTTTTATATTGCCAACCTTCTGAATGCTTGTGCCAGTCTTTTTAAGGACTGTGGAGAAACTTCTGGAGTCATTATCATGCTCATGCTCATCGTGGCGGTCAGGGAGAACACCAGTTTGCTTACATGATCAGAGACTCTCTCATTCCCTTTGTGTTTTCCTCAGCTTTCTCAGGGGACTCTGTTCCCCAGAATAGCATGTTGGTATCTAACAACCGGGTTGCTAGAAGCTCCGTGTTCAGAATCTCACATGCATTGAACATGCTGCCTAACATCTTGAAAGCTAATTTTCTATGTGCGAAAAATGGGAAACCACTTTTTAGGGCACTTAGGGAAATTCCAGGAGGCTTTGTGTGGGATCTGGCAGATGTATAGGCAATCGAAAGTGAATTAGCTTGTACAGCTACTGACATTCCAACTATTGTTTTTATTGACTTAAGGAAGTCTTGCACCTATTAAAATGCAATGCTGCACATGAGTCCTGATGGCTTGCCTTTTTCAGATGCTCATAGACTCAAGAAGTGTTAAGGATGTTGACAGGCATGTCCCTCAGCCTCTAGATGTAGCTGTGATTGAAGCATTTTCTAAGGATATCCAACTGTTTCTAGTGTTCTATGAGACACAGGAGACAAGAGCTTTGGAGTCATCTCCCTTCATACCTCACCCCGCACACCTGTTTCCTCTGTGGCATCCTTGTCCGGTGCCCAGGCTTCTGAGATCTGCTTGATACGTTCAGTGATGCTGTTTTGGCATAGTCATTTGTTTTTCCTATGGACAAAGGATTACCAAGCCTGGAATGTTCTATTCTGTATGCCATACTTCACTCACAGGCCCAGACACTCCTCTCGACAATCTCATCTTCTTGGCATCTTTGTGAGAAGATGGGATATCTGAGGTGCACTGCTTCATAAGAGTTTGCAACTGGCTATCATAAGTGAGAAAATTCTTTCACATTTTTAACTTTTGATGACTTCATTCAACCTCTATTAATTTCATACTTTTGACTAAGCCAAAAGAATGTTAGATTTTTTTTGTTTTCCTCTCTCCCTCCCTCCTTCCTCCTCCTCCTTCTGTCCCCCTCTTTACCAGAGGGAGGGAAGGAAATATCAACTCAAAGTAAAAAGAGGTTTGCCTTGGCTTTGGGTTCATGGGTACGTTGAATTCTTGTTGACTCTGATATGTGAATCACTGGTATGAGTAAAAACGTTGGTCAATGGTACCCTTCCTGCCCTCCCCAACTTTAACCTTATATTTATTTCTTATTAGATACAATCTAGAATTCATTTCTTATAGGAGACGGAAGACCTCATTTTCAGAACTGTCTTTGAGATAGATGTAGGGTCAGGGAAAGGGACCTTGCAACAAAAGTAGGAATGTGGACCAGTCACTGCAAAGGAGACATATAAGTCTGGATCTAATGTGGGCCAGGACTTTTGTTAGTAGTTACTTAGAGTTACTTCCTGGAGAGTGGCTATTATGACAGAGCCTGATGATTCTGTTACCAACGTCATAGATGCCATTCTCTCCATCAAGCTGTCAGTCTGATCAGGGCAGGGAAGATGGGATTTGCATAATGGGCAACAGTTTACTTGCCATGTTGGTTAACATTGATTGCCATCTGACAGGATCTAGAATTATTTAGGAGAAAATCCTCTGGCCTTGCCTGAGAAGGATTAGGTAGGAGTATACACTAATGTAGGTGGCACCATCCCATAGGCTGGGGTCCTGGATGAAATATAAAGGAGCTGTGGTTGCAATGTGATCAGCTTTCTTAAGCTCCTGCACCATGGTTTCCTTGCCATGGTGAACTGTATCCTGGATCCATAAGACAAAATAAGCCCTTCCTGAAAAAAAGGAGGGGGAGTGCTGCTGGGTTTAGTGAGGAAATTATGGGCTGAGGTGTAAAGGGAAGCCTTCCCTGCCAGCCTGGTTCCAGAGCTGCATCAGTCCCAAATAAACACACAGGAGGCTATATTAATTATGAAGCTGTTGACCTTGCTTGTTTCTTACTGGCTAGCTCTGACTTAAGTAATTACCCCATAATTATTAATCTAAGAGTGTCTCTTACTGGAGAAGTTTCCGGTCTTCCTACCCCATGGCGTTACATTTTGACTTCCTGTGTTTCTCCTACCCAGAGTCCTCCTGGATTCCTAGTCCCACCTATCTTGGTTCCCTATTGGCCAAAAGTTCTTTATTGACATATACACAGGACTTCCCCCATCACTGAGGAATGGGACATTCCATGCTTGGCAAAGCCTTGTAACCATAGAAAAACCTGCTGTGGCTTTCAGACTGACTGAAAAATATTTTATTTCTCCCACACGGCTGTCTATAGTCTTGTGGTAGTGTTTTGGTTAGAAAATGTACTTTTCCAATCTCAGCTTAACTCCTCTAAAACTTATTTTTATTAAGTGCATGCCTGTGGGTGCCCACAGAGCCCTGAAGAGGGTGTCAGACTCTCAGAAGCTGGAGTTACAGGTGCTTGTGAGTCATGTTGGGTGGTGCTGGGGACTGAGCTCAAGCCCTCTGGAAGAGCAGAGAGTGCTCTTAGTCACTGAGTTCCAGGCTCTCTGTCTTTGTCTTTTAAAGCAGGGGTGACAGTATCTCTGCCATTGACCTGTGGTGACAGTGTGATCAAATCTGACATATAGCTACTGTTTATTGAGTACTTAATATTAGTGAGGTATGGTCTGATAGGACTCTGAATAGTGCATTGTGTGTTTACAGAGAGTTGATTTCACTAAAGTCATTTCCTTTTATCTCATTAGCAGCATATGGGTAAAACCAATAAAAGCTCAGGTTGTGGATTCTAGGGTTGTCTATTTGGAGTAGAAGTCTTATCTTAGCTTTTTTTCCTCTTGGATCCAAACCAGTGTTCTCTAAGTCGACCCCACACCCCAAGGCACCAGGGCTCTTGCACTCATTTTTGCAATGTGTTTGGACACTGCCTGGAGCTGACTGTAGAGACCTAAATTCAGCATCTGTCTACCTGTAAGCTGGAGAAAGATGGATGACTCCAGGCCCCGAAACTGTTATTAGAAAGCAAGTATACTAGCCTACCGAGTGAATGCACAGAAGGGGGGGCGTGCCCCACTGAGGAGGGAGGACACAGCTCAAGAGAGGAGTCGTGACGGATTGGTTTGCACCGGTAACAAAGGTCTGAGCCTGGGGCACCCTGGCTGTTGGAAATTTGGCCCAGATGTTCAGCGACTCACACAGTTTCTGTTCAATTTGAGTCTGTGACATTTGTACAGTTGATGGGATTTTATGAGACATTTATGGCACTTCCCTGCCACTGTTTAGAGAAATAACCTCATGAGATGCAACCTTCTTTCTTGTTCCATTTTATGAGATGGTTCCTTGCAAAAAAAAAAAAAAAGAAAAAGAAAAAGAAAAAGAAAAAGAAAAGAAAAAATATAAAAAGCTCTTTCAGCTGGGAGCATAGCTCAGCAGTACAGTCCCTTCCTAGCATGTGTGAGAACACTCCCTCCCCCCTTCCTGGGGAGGAGGGTTTGATCTCCAAAGCTGCAAGAAAAATAAGGTGGTTCATGTTCATTTCCCTGCCTACTCTGTTCCCCTGGCATTCTTTAGAAACAGGTCAGCTGCAGGCTGCAGGAGGCCTTAGCTTCTGGGTTTTAGACAGGACCACATAGTTGGAGTTCCTGGCCTTTTGGAGTAGGAATCCAGAGTACCAGAGATGGACTATTTCTGGAATACTCACATACTTGAAGTTTGCCATTTTGTTTCTGAGTTCTCCATGCATCGTTAAGGGTTTGGGAGTGAGACCGATTTAATTTGAATCTTGTCTTCATGCCTTTTCAACTGTTATCTTGGACAAGCTAGGATTCTTCCTGAACCTGCTTTCCCACCTGTAGAATGACTAGCAACATTATTTTACAGGTTTGCCGCGATGTTCGTGCAGCATTTACCGTGCCTGGTGCAGAGTGAACCCTCCAGAACTGAGACTGAATGTCCATAATGACAGCTGCCTCATCTTCTCTTGCCTTCAAGTAGGAGTGAGTGGTTGGCCTGTTTCCCAGGTCATGTGTAGTTTCTTCCTTTGTTTATATCACTTTCTGTTTCTTTTTCTTCTCTTAAAAGGAAGAACTCAGTGGTCCACTGCTGAAACCACCGTGCCGCGTTGGATTCAGTCCAGTGGTGTAAGATGGCCACAGCTATTCCAGTTCTTAACCCGTTCCGGTTCACATCCATGTCATGCAGACATAGTGGCTGAGGCAGGAAGAGTGTCAGTTCAAGACCAGCCTGAGTTACATAGTGAGACTCCCCCGCTCAAAGTATAGATCTAAGTTCCCCACTGAAAGGAACTCAAAGTTGGCACAAGACATCTCAAGACCTAGTTCTCAGCACAAAGGAGATTTATTTGCCCCAGAGGGACAAAGGGCAGGGAATAAGAGGCAGAGACAGGAGACAGAGGATGAGGGAGAAGGGGAAGGAGTAAGGGAGAGGGGAAGACTATTTGCCTCTGAGGAACACAGGACTGCCTCTGCACAGACAACAGACAGAGGTGGCCATAGGGTACCCTCAGTGAGTAAAGGGAAGGCTGTGTTAGGATGAGCTGGTTTGTTTTGATTGGGCGTGTTAATGAAGGTAGTCAAAAGGGGACTTTTGTTTGCTCGAGTTGGAACTTGGTAGTCAGTCTCAGGGAAAGGAAGTGGCCAAATAAAAGAGTAGATGCTGGTGGCTGTCTTTAGGAAGGTAATCTAACAGTTTAGGATGGCAGAGGGGATGGGGGCAGGAGAGTGAGCAGCTAGCTTTGCTCCAGATACATGATTGAGGTTGGGAAAGTGTGGTCTACCCTAAGAAATCATCTAGCGATTCTACCATAAGGAGGAAAGGCAGAATCCTGGGTAGTGAATACGAGTGTTAGCGGTATTGATATTAATATTTTATGCTTCTCATATTTAGTGAGGTCAACGGAAATGTTTCAGTCGTGTGGCCAGATGGGGATCTGTGCAAACGAGGCCTCCATCACTAGAAGGAAGAAGCTAATTAACAGCTGTCTTTTCTGGGGACAGAAAAGGTCACTGTGGATCTGAGTCCTTGGCCCAGGGGATGAAGCACCTGCCTGTCAAACAAGTGTTTGGACCAGAGTTCAGATTCCCAGCACCCACATAAAGCTGGGCAGACAGGGCACCCACCTGAAACCCTGCACTCTCTGGGACAAGGCGGTTAGGCAGACTAGCTGTGGCTGCTGAGCTTCAGGGCCGGTGGGAGGTCCTGCCCCAATGAACGGAATGGAAAGTGACATGATGTCAACTTCAGGCTCTGTACCCACACCCACATGAACCCACACCTATGTGTGCTCACACACATCTGAACATACATGCACACCCATACTTAAGGTCATTGAATGTGAGAGATGAGGAATTCTAAGGGAAAAGGAGAGTCTGAATAAACTCGATCCCCAGTGTTAACATCGGTTCTCTCCCAGCTATAGCCTCTGAAACCTCCATATCTCTGCCTTACTTTGTGGTGAATTTGACATCTCTCCCTCTTGCTCATCTGCAGACATGGAGCTAACTCAGTGTTTCCATGGCAACACGGTCATCTCTATAAGCACACTGCCTCAGGCAGTGTTCTCTAGGGTGCTGAGATGAAGTTGGGGTTCTTCCTCAACATCCTAACCCATGTTTTTAGGACATTCAAGTTCCTCTGCTAGTCTTCAGAAAAGTCTTCCCAACGATGAAATGTGACACACAGATAACATAGAACAAATTGGAGAGCCTGATGGGAGAAAGGGGGAAAGTCTTTAAAATGTGAATTTGTGGTATATTGACCAAATCAGGTGCTCTCTGAGAGGTCAGAGGTCACCCTTGCTTTTCTGTAACTGTTGCCCCTAAGTCTGTAGTAACTTCACCCTGCTTTTCTTTGTAGTTCAGCCCATGACTGTGTCTCTAAAGACCAGTTTTTCTTCTTTGTAGGTTTTATGTAATTTTAATCTTTTTTTGTCTTTTTATTTATTTAATTTTTTTACCATTTTTATTGAGCTATACATCTTTTTCTCACTCCCCTTACCTCCTACCCTTCCACCTCCCCCACCCCCATGCTCCCAATTTACTCAGGAGATCTTTTTTTTCCCCTCATTCCTAGGCAGATCCATGTATGTCTCTCTTAGGTTCCTCTTTATTGCCTAGGTTGTAATTTTATTCTTTTTTTTTTTTTAAGAGACAGGGTTTCTCTGTATTGTTTCGGAGGCTATCGGTCCAGCCTGGCCTTGAACTCACAGAGATCCGCCTACCTCTGCCTCCCGAGTGCTGGGATTAAAGGCGTGCGCCACCACCACCCGGCTGTCATTTTATTCTTGAAGCATACTTTTTGTTTGTTTGTTTCTGTTTTTTTTTTTCTCAACCTCATATTTTATTCATCATGCCACATATAAAGTTGTAGCTTACTAATTTTCATTGGTAGTATTCCATTTTGTGGGAGAACACAGTGCACGTTTGACTATTGGTGACTATTTTCTAATCTTAGTATTTATGGCTTCGTGAATTTGTCTTGGTATCCACGGGCATTCATTTTCAAGTATGTACTTAAAGGTGGGTTACAGGACAAAAGCTCATGTGTGTGTGTCTGTGTGCATGTACGTGGTTGCATATACACATAGAAGTACATATTATCATAATGAGTATATATGATTACCAATACTATACCCATATTTTGATACTAGCACATTGTGTATGTAAGTACATGGTATATTGTGATATATATCATGAATATTATATATAATGTTTGCATTTTAGCATGTAATAGGGTGTGAGAGTGTTCAATGTTAGTAAGAATATCAAAAGGTATTTCAAAGCGGTGGCTGCACAGTCTCACCATCAGTATGCAAAAGTTTGGCTGTGGATGTCTTTT
Source organism: Mesocricetus auratus (assembly GCF_017639785.1). Classification (NCBI taxonomy): domain Eukaryota; kingdom Metazoa; phylum Chordata; class Mammalia; order Rodentia; family Cricetidae; genus Mesocricetus; species Mesocricetus auratus. The sequence goes on along the minus strand of NW_024429184.1, from coordinate 112,270,127 downwards.
CCCATTCTTGTTAATGTCAAGCCTTTGCATTTCATTCACTTTTGTGGCTTCCTGTGGTGGTTTGAATAGGAATGGCCATGTGTTTGAATGCTTGGCCCATTGGGAATGGCACTGTTAGGAGGTGTGGCCTAGCTGGAGGAAGTATGTCACTGTGGAGGCGGGCTTTGAGGTCTTACATGTTCAAGCTTTGCCTAGTGTGGTACAAAGTCTCCTTTTGCTTCCTGTAGATCAAGATGGAGAACTCTCAACTTCTTCACCAGTACCACGTCTCTGTGTACACTACTATGCTTCTTGCCAGGATGATAATGGACTTAAACCTCTAAAACTGTAAGCCAACTGCAATTAAATAGTTTCCTTGAGTTGCCATGGTCATGGTGTCTCTTCACAGCAATAAAACCCCGACTAAGACAGAAGTTAGTATCAGGGACTGGCATATTGCTGTGATAGGCCTGACCATGCTTGTGTTTGGAGCAATGTGGACTTTGGGATTTTGGATTAGCAAAGTAGTTGAATGCTTTAAGTGATTCTTAATGGGTCATCCTAGTAGGGACATGGAAGACAGTTGTGCTAAGGGTGATTTAAACTGTCAGCCAAGCTTATGAGGTCTCAGAGGAGAAGTTTCATATGTAGCCTAGAAACTGTTCTTTGATATTTTGGCAAAGAATGTGGCTGCTGTTGCCCTTGCCTTAAAAGTCTACCTGAGGCTAAAGTGAAGAGCTTTGCATTAATTCCATTGGCAGAGGAAATCTCAAGACAGCCTCACATTGACTCTGTTGTGTGGTTATTAGTTTTCATTCTCAATGAAGCTCTATAATGAAAAGGAGCAAGCCAGAAAACAGCATCCCTCCATGGCATCTGAGTCAGCTCCTGCCTCTAGGATCCTGCCCTGTTTAAGTCCCTGTCCCAACCTTATTTAGTGATGAACAGAAATATGGAAGTGTAAGCCAAATAAACCTTTTCCTCTCCAACTTTCTTTTTGGTCATGGTGTTTCATCGCAGCAATGAAAGCCCTAACTAAGACACCTTCCCACTCTGCTTACATTTCCCTCGTTACCAAGTGGAGCATATCTCTCAGGTTCATTGACTGGATATCATCTTCAAAGTCCCTTAACCATTTTCCTCCCAAGTTTCTCTGGAAAAAAATACAATTTTGTAGAAATCTATAGAGAGAGTTCTGTTCTTTCATCTGGAGCCACTGCCCATGGCATTTCTTGTTTTTTTTTTTTTTTCAAGACAGGGTTTCTCTGGGACTCGCTCTGTAGACCAGGCTGGCCTCTGACTCAGAGATCCTCTTGTCCCCTCCTCCCCAGGCCTGGGATTAAAGGCGTGCACTACCATAGCTGGCTGGGGTCTTGCACTTCTGCTGGACCCTTTCTTGTTGCTTCCTGTGGTCCTTTCTCGATGTGATTCTTCCGATGAGGGTCCTCTGCTCAGCTAACATGTTCATGCTATAGGCCCCTGGACAACCCCTACTGCAGAGCCGCCACAAGCTAATGGCTAATTCTCTGTCATGTCAAGTGACATCTTGGCCATAACCCTTTTTATTTCCACACCTAGTGTTCTATCCTCACCTCTGATTCACCTGACTCCTCACACATCCAAGATTCATTTCCCCACACCTCCCTGCTTCTTCATTCTCCATCTCATTTCAGAGTCACCACTTAGCAACTTAGCTGTCAGTCAAGGGAACTTGGTTAGCTTCTGTTTGTTGCTCTCATGAAACTAGTCTTTCAATTATCTTGATTTTTACCTTTCCCATTTTTCCTTTTCCTAGCTCAGGTTTTATTATTTCTTTCCCTGGGACTCCTGATGTGCAGCAGTTTTCTCTGAGACTGAAACATTCTATTCTGCAGGGAGGTTCAATAAGATAGAAAGTAAACAACTCACATAGTTCTAGGAAGTTCCTGAAACTGACGGTATTCACTAGGCCTCTCAGTTCCTAAGGGTAAAGACTACTGGGAGTCACCCTGAGACAAGCCAAGCTTTGACTCTCAGACCAGCTTTGCTACTTGGAAAAAGCTGAGACCGAGCAGACTGGAAGAAGCAGAGAGAAACTGAACTGCCTACAAAAAAACGATGGGCTGAGCTGCCTAGAAGAGCATCAGACCAGCTGAACCATCAGAAAGGGAAACTGTCTATGCTGCTTTCCAACTTTTGTGAACTGTCACCCATGCTGGAGTGACCTTTGGCAATGTTGTTGTCTTTGGGTCATCATTCCTGCTTCTGTAAGTCACTCCTCACCCAAATTCCTGTAGGAAACCCCAGTAAAATCCACTAGCTCACCACGCTGGTGAACTATGAATTTTTGATGATCTGTGTATTTTGGTCTGTCCTCAGGGCCTTTATCTGGGGGAACTAAACATTTGTTCATGTCTTCCCAGGACTAGCCACTTTAGCATCTTCTAAGCACTCTCCCTGCCTCCAATCTTGTTCCCTTTGAATGTTTCATTTATACAGTTGCCAGAGAGTGCCTCAAAAATGCAATAGCAGCTAGGCTAATACTCCTTTCCCATCTTCTAGTGGCATTCCATAGTCCGCTGAGTGTCCGGTCTAAACAGTCCCCTGCATTTCGGCCTCACTCTCACCAGCACGGGAGCACAGATGACCTGAGATGCTCGCCTTTCAGCTCAGCCAGACAACTGGCCGTTCTCATGTGTTCTCTTACCTAGATGTGGCTTTTGCCATCTTTTTGGATTTAGCCCTTCCCCCCCACTCCTTCAGAAGAGTGGCTGTCCTAACACAGCAAACCCACGGCAACCTTGGTATCTCTGTGTTTACTATGCAACATTTAACGGGCCTATTTGGGAAGACATTTCCTATCAGTCCAGATTCTCTGAGGATGGGGCCCTGTGATCTCTGTAGTTTGCATCAAGGCATATGAACTCTGAAGTAATTGGAAAGGACATTTTTGAGAAGACAAAACAGTTCACATTATTAAATCTTGCAGTTAATGATGTTTAGTATGGCAAATAAATGCAGTGGTGCCCACCCGTGCTAACTAACATCAAGAACTTCAGCCTGGGTTCGAGTAGATCCCTAAGTTTGGGAAGATGGGAGAGTGAAAAATGAAACCATAATGATGCAATAAAATGAGCCTCTAGAGTTCATAAGATGTGGTTTCTATCCCTGCCTTAGACTAAGTCTCTGTGTAGCTGTGGGAAATAGGCAGCATGTTTTTGGTCATGAAAGTGTCTGAGTTGAAATGTCTCCAGGAACAGTAATCTGCAATTATCATTCCTTGCCCTGGCAGTTATGTCATCCTGAGCACATAAAACGACAGTCATAACAGTCTTACAGAGAGTCATATAATGTTACTATCAACCAACCCAGTGGAGATTTAATTTGTAAATGGAGCTGCAGTCCCAATGTAAAAGATAATAAAAGGTTTACAGCCTGTTTTCAGGCTCTGTCCCGCAGCTATTCGGAAGCATCCTCCATTGCTGCAGGAGAGGTAATGAATTTAGAGAGGATCCTCCAAGGGTCTGTTAATGTGTGTTGAGGCCATTTGTGCATGTAGTGCGTGTGCATACATGTGTGTAGTGTCATGGCAAGAGGAATTTGTTTCATGCTGGAGAATGAGGGGAAGCTGTAATCACTGTTCATGCTGGATGGTCCCCAGAGTCTCTCCTGGGACACATGAGAGTGATGGAGTGAGTTAACCATCACTGTGCTGGCCAGAGGGAAGAGCTGCTCAGAGCCATGTTCCGCCCCTGCAATGGGATATTCTCTCTGTACTTTAGGAAAGTCAGGTTGCTTTGGAAGTTTCTTCAGTGCTGGACAATCAGCTTCTGTAAAATCTGTCCAATGACCAACGAATTCTCTCAGCATTTCAGGGCACTCTGTCACCAGCAATCATCATAAATGAGTGAATGACATTTTTCTGCCTGTTTAAAAAGAACAAGAAAAGTGAAATTATGCCCCTCATCTTATCAGATAGGAAATGAGGGGATGGAATGTGCAGCTGCCATTCATCAAGTGTTCCGCTGACAAGCAGACACAACTCTGGTCTCCCACCCTGGCCGTCCTGTGAGAACGAGAGAAGTGGCTACACCACTGTGCAGTGTGCTTGTTCATATCATTGGGGTGTGAACCTGGGGCCTTGTGCATGCTAGGCAACTGCTTTATCTGGGAACCACATCCCTAGATTAATCATCATACCTCCTTTGTGTTATTGTTGTGTGTGTGTGCGTGCACGTGCGTGTGAGTGAGTGTGTGCATGCCTGCATGTGTGTGTGTCCATGTGTGCGTGAGTGCGTGTGTGTGTGCACATGTGTGAGTGTGTGTGTCCATTGCGCGAGAGTGTGTGTGTGTGTGTGTGCATGCACGTGCGTGTGAGTGAGTGTGTGCATGCCTGCATGTGTGTGTGTCCATGTGTGCGTGAGTGCGTGTGTGTGTGCACATGTGTGAGTGTGTGTGTCCATTGCGCGAGAGTGTGTGTGTGTGTGTGTATTATTGGTCTTGTGCATGCTGGGAAAGTGGTGGGCTCTGCCCCCAGCCCTTTGGTGTGTTTACTAGCAGATCTATCTGCTTTATGGCTGGTCTGTAATAGAACTCATCTTCCTTCATTGGGAAGTGAGTTGTGTTTAACTTCCAGCTGTAATCGTTTGTTGCTTTCTGACTATTCATAAGCAACTTGTGTTTGGGATTGGAAACCAACGGCTTAGATGCAATATGACTTCTAGTTGCACCATAACCAGAGAATCAGAGGTAAGAAAGCTATACTGGGGCAACTCAGTTTTTTTTTAATTTTTAATTTTTTTTTGAGACAGGACTTCTCTGTGTAGCTTTGACTGTCTTGGGAACTCACTCTGTAGACCAGGCTGGCCTTGAATTCACAGAGATCCACCTGCCTCTGCCTTCTGGGTGCTGGGATTAAAGGCGTGCGCCACCACCAGCCAGCTAATATTTTCTATATAAATTTTATTTAAATGAGAAACAATCTTATTTTACATATCAATCTCAGTTCTCTCTCCCTCCCATCCCCCTATCCCAACCCCCATCCACTGCCCAGGGAGGGTGAGGCCTTCCATGGGGGTCATCAAAGTCTGTCACATCATTTGGGGCAGGGCATAGGCCCTCCCCTGTGTGTCTAGGCTGAGAGAGCATCCCTCTATGTGGAATGGGCTCCCAAAGTCCCTGACTACACTAGGGATAAATACTGATCCACTGCTAGGCCTCTCAACTGACACTCACATTCAGGAGGCCTGGTTTAGTCCTATGCTAGTTCCCTAGCTGTCAGACTGGGGTCCATGAGCGCCCACTTGCTCAGGTCAGCTGTTTCTGTGGGTTTCCCCAGCATGGTTTTGACCCCTTTGCTCATCACTCCTCCTTCTCTACAAATGGATTCCAGGAGTTCAGCTCAGTGCTTAGCTGTGAGTCTCTGCTTCTGTTTTCATCAGCTACTGGATGAGGCTCTAGGATGGAATTTAAGGCAGTCATCAGTCTCATTTTAGGGGAAGGACATTTAAAGTAGCCTCTCCACTATTGCTTAGATTCTTAGTTGGGGTCATCCTTGTGGATCTCTGGACATTTCCCTAGTGCCAGGTTTCTCTTTAAACTTACAATGACTCCCTCTATTGATGTCTCTTTTCTCGTTCTCTTTTTCTATTCTTCCCCTCCCCTCCATCTTCCTGCTCCCTCATGTCCTCTTCTTCCTCCCCCCTTCTCTTTCTCCTACCCCCTTCATGCTCCCAATTTGTTCAGGGGCTATTGTCCCTTTCCCCTTCTCCAGGGGGCCACGTATGTCTCTCTTAGGGTGCTCCTTGTTTCCTAGCTTCTCTGGAGGTGCAATTTGTAGGCTGGTAATCCTTTGCTCTATGTCTAATATCCATATATGAGTGAGTACTCATTTTTAAGTTTTTTTATTGGTGTGACTTGGATATATAAAATAAAGTTCAGCATTCCCCTCGTCACCCTCATCAATCTATCACCGACCTTCCCTCTAATTTACTACCTTCTATACCTCTCATTTGCACTCAGAGAGTCCCCTGTGCACCATGGACACATAGGCAAATGGGCATTCAAGTCTTCTCCCCTCCCCACCTTGCCTCGTGAGTTAGGTGCTCAGCCCCAAGAGATTTCTTTAGGGTACCATCTTGCTTTTCCTTAAGGATGCCCCAGGGAAGGTTTGTCTCCTCTTTTCCTTCCACATGGGAGGGTTGAGAATAATCACTCTTGTCACTCCCCCTTAGCCTCATTATGGGGAATATTTAGTGCTGCAGCCAGGATGTGGGGGTTATCTCGATGCAACAATACTGCTTCCTGCGTCAGCGAACACGGTATTGATTGTAGGCTGTCAACCGTTCTGCGTGCTTTGTGGGGTCCCAGAAGGCTAACAGCTGCAGGGAGGCTGATGCGTCAGGCAGGAGCATGTGCGTTCTGTTAACCAGCACTACCCTGAGCTCTCTTGCTCACGCTTAATGCAGAGTGGCTCACTGGTCCTCAGATTTCCTTTTACATCCCGACTCCTCTGAGCAATCCTTTGGTGCTCTTTAGGTCTACATATATCGTGCTCTCCTTACTTGGTAGCCGCTGTTCATCATGTAGTCTTCCCAAGGGCAAAAGCTGGCACTGACTTCCGTGTGTATTGATTTGCACAATGGATGTTTATTGAGCATCTTGTATGTGCCAAACTTTGCTCTGAGGATAGAGTGGACTAAGCAACCTCTCATTCATATGGAACTTAGGGAGGTAGGAAAAGGCTTTTCTGGGAGGTAACATCCCAGCCGAGGTCATCAGTGTATCCCCGGGACTATATAATAAATACTTGCTAAGTTAGGATGGAAGCTAGTTCCTCAGGTTAGCTGCACCTACGCTAGCTTCAGATAGGCCCCATGGGTGACCTTCATTGAAGCCAGGCATTATGCTTCCCTTGTGTCCCTTCCCTCTCAGGACTATCTGTCCCTTGCCTCTTGCAGCCAGCTGCCCCGGAGCATGGTAAGTTCCTGAAATCGCCACGTGCTATTTTGCCCACCCTGAGGTCTGGAATATTCTTTTCTCTTCATCTGGACAACTCACTCTCACTTGTCTTCCAGGTTTCACTTGAGGAATTGCCTCCTCTATGGATCCTCTGTTGGAGTGAGTTGGCCCTGTGTGCCCTCCATACCGGCCCTGCCCAGCAGGGCATGCGTTGTTCTGCTTTGTAGTTCTAACGGAGACACACCGAGGGTCAGGCCCCATTCTGAGAGCGTGGAGTGTACCAGACTTTTACAGTGAGTTTACAGGGTACCAGTTTGTTATCAGCAGCGGCACTGAGGCACAATGATGCCATCTGTCAGGGCTGTTCAGCTTTTCGCTAGGAGAGCTTTGCTTTCTTTTCAGGAGGCAGGCACAGAGGCTGGCGCGCTTGCCCTGGAGGTGCTTAGTCAAGACCCCGAGCCGCCACTGTCGCCTGTGAGGTTGTCCCTTCTGTGTGCTAAGGGCTCTGTGAAGACAGGGTCCCTCACTGCTGTCTTACAGATCAGTCTGGCGCAGGCTTGCCAGGCATTGTTTGATCAGTTATTAAGTGAGTGAGTGACTGCTCAGAGTTCCAAAATGTCACTTCTCCTTCCGCCATTGAAGTAGACACGTTTCAACTCCAGTCTCTGAGGTTCTTGACACCCACAAATGAACTCCCACCCCATTCTGACTGACAAGCAAATCATGACCCATTTAGGGCAAGGACACCACACTCATAGCTGGTCCCTGAGGCCTCTGGGTTTCCTCCAAGTTTCATTTTGGAGAACTGGCCTATGCACCCACCTAGACTGAAAACAACAGCTTTGGGGTCCAGGGTGATGGTCAGGGGGAACTTCAGTAGGCTCTGCCTACCTGTCAACACCACGGGTGAGTTTCAGGGGCTGGTGATAGGGTGAGGGGCTAGCACACAATCCCTGTCTTCAGTCTCCTGTCAGGAGAGGGCAGTAGTGACAGGCCAGTCTGGTCTGCCCCAGTAGCGTGCCAAGTGTGGCAGATCTGAGCTGGGCTGGGTGGGGATATCAGAGCTGGAGACTGGGGACCTGAGTGTCAGGGCTTTGCACTCTCTCCTGGCCACGTGCCAGTCGTGGCTCACCGCGTGGCCCGTTTCTGAGCCTCCTCATTGGTGAGTATGGACAAGCCCGGGTCTCTACGCATTACCCATTACTGTGGAGCAAGAGATGCAGGATCTGGAGAGGGACAGACCTGGATGAGACTCTGAGCTGCCACACAAGCCTTTGAGTCTATCATGGGAATGCGTTTCTACCCGTTAGGGATTGTGGTGATTTTCATAGTCACATGGTGACTGCTCAGTAAGTACCGCTTTTCTTTCTTCCATCTATTATGTTTAAATACCTAAGAAATAGTTGTAACTGGGACTAGGGGCAAGGTGGCTTAGTGGTGGACGGCATGTGTGAGGCTCCAGGCTCAAACACAAGTAGCAGTAATAACATTGTTATTGGCTGAGCAAAAGCCAGGGGGGTGGGTTAGCATTTCTAACAGCACAGGGGGAGTGTTAGCTTGGCATACCATGCCATACCATGCCCACTCTTGCTTCAACTTCTCTGTGGGGTTCCTTCTATTTGAAGTGTGCACCAAGTTTGGGTGCTGGGTGACATGCCTTAAAACTCTGCTTAGCACGGGGCTGACCTAGGCACTCTGCATTTAGGTTAGAGCTGTGTAACTTGGTCTTCTTGTGGGACTCCTAACAGTGGGAGCAGAAATTGTCTCCTACCTTTTCCAGGATTTTGGTACTCTACTACTCATGCTAGGTCACCTTGCCCAGCCTTAATACAAGGGGAGGTGCTTAGTCTTACTGCACCTTAATACGAGGGGAGGTGCTTAGACTTACTGCACCTTGGTAGGCCATGCTTTGTTGATACTCATGGGAGACCTGTCCTTTTCCTAAGCAGTAGGAGTGGATTCGAGGGTGGAAACAGAGGGGGAGTGGAAAGAGGGAATTGGAGGAAAATAGAAAGGGGAAACTGTGGCTTGGATGCAAAATTAATTAATTAATTAATTAAAAAATTAATTAATTAAAAGAGGGGAAAAAAGCCTTGGCTAGTCTGTGGGGACATTTTCTTGACCAATGATTGATGTGAAGGGCCCAGACTTCTGGGGACAGTACCATCCCTGAGCAGGTCACCCTGAGGTGTATAAGGAAGCAAGCCACGTGGAGCAAGTCAGTAAACAGCATTCTTTCACGGTCTCTGCTTCAGCACCTGCCTCCAGGTTCCTGCCCAGGGGTCCCGCCCTGCCTTCCTTTGACAATGGACTATGGAGTGGAAGGGTAACCCAAACAAACCCTTCCTTGCCTGTCTTAGTTTGTTTTCCGTTGCTGTGATAAAGCACCATGAGCAAACGGCAGTGTGGGGAGGAAAGACTTCATCTCATCTCATCTCATCTCATCTCATCTCATCTCATCTCATCCCATCCCATCTCATCTCATACTTTATAGTCTATCAGAGAGGGAAGCCATGTCAGGAGTTAGAATCAGGAACCTGGAGGCAGGAGCTAAAGCAGGGGCCATGGAGAAATGTGGCCTTATGGCTTGCTCCCTGTGGCTTACTTGGCCTGCTTTCTTTTACAACCGCGAATCATCTGCCCAGGAGTTGTAACCATGAACTGGTCTCTCCTGTATCAATCATTATCCAAGAAAATGCCCCAAAGACTTGCCTACAAGCCAATCTGATGGGGGCATTTTCTTGAGTGAGGTTCCCTCTTCTCAAGTTGACATATATTTGTATAATTACCATCCCTTCCCCACACCAATGGACTGTTTGGGAAGGATTAGGAACTGTGTCCTTGAAGGAGTAGGTATGTCCTTGTTGGAGGTTGTGTCACTGCAGGTGAGCTTTTAGGTTTTGAAAGCCCCTGTCAGGCCCAGTGTCTCTCTTCTACCTGCTGCCTGGGGATCAGGATCTAAAGCACTCTGCTGCTGCTGCAGTGCCACGCCTGTTTCCCCCTGCTGTGAAGACAACGAACTAACCCTCTGAGACTTTTAGCAGGCTCCCAGTTAAATGCCTTTTTTTTTTTATATATAAGAGTAACTTCGGTCACGGCGTCTCTTCACAGCAGCAGAACAGCGACTAAGACACATGGTTTTCCACATAGGTTAATTTTGCCAGCCTTGTTTTATGTGAACAGATCTCAAGGATGGAGAGATGACTTAGCAGTTTCAGAGGGCTCCGGTTCAAGTCACAGCATTCACATCTGACAGCTCCAAGGGACCTAAATATAACCCATGATTCAAGGGATCTGACTCCCTCTTCTGGCTTCCAGTGGTACTGCACTAGTATGCAATACTCTTAAAACAACACCCAAACAAAATAAAAAACAAATCCCTTACAAATAAACAGATCTTTCAGTATATATGTGTCTACCCACATGAACAGAGCTTTGTTGAGCTCATTCACTAATGGCATCTGTGGTGGTTTGAATAAGACTGCTGCCATAGGCTCATATATTGGAATGCTTAAGGAGTAGCATTAGGTGGTGTGGCTTTATTGGAGCAGGTTTCTCCTTATTGGAGTAGGTGTGACTTTGGTGAAGGAAATGTGTCATTGGGGTTGGGCTTTGGAGTTTCAAAGCCCAAGCCAATCTTAGCCTGTCTCTTCCGGCTTCCTACCAATCTGGATGTAGAGCTGTCAGCTACTTCTCCAACACCATGTCTGTCTACATGCCACCATGCTTCCCGGCATGGTGAGAATGGACTAAACTTCTGAGATTTAAGCAAACACTGTAAATCCTTTGCTTTTTAAGAGTTAACATGGTCATGGTGTGTTTTCAGAGCAATAGAACATTGACTGAGACAGAATTTTTGAGAAACTGACACTTCTTGTTTTAACCTTCCCAATGACCATTCTCCAAGGTAACCAACTATGTGAATCTTCTGTGGTTTCTGTATCCACTCTGCTGCAGATATACACCAAGGTTTCCAGATTTGGGCTATCACAAATTTGTTGCTCTCTCTGTCTCTGTTTCTGTTTCTGTGTCTGTGTCTGTGTCTGTGTCTGTGTCTGTGTCTGTGTCTGTGTCTGTCTGTCTGCCTCTCTCTCTCTCTCTCTCTCTCTCTCTCTCTCTGTGTATGTGTGTGTGTGTGTGTACCTATTGGGTTTGTTCCTCAGAATTTCACTGCAGAATCATAAAGTTTCTGTGCATAAGAAATTACATGAACATAACACAAATTGATCAGAGGAAACATAGAAATGATTTACACATACATAAGAGCCATAAGAGGAACAATGAAGACACCCCCTCCTCAAGAAGTAGAAATCTCTAAGTAATATATATGATTAAATAAAAAATAGTTGAGGGAAAATAATCAAAGCATGAGAAAAACAGAGAGAGGAGAGGTGTTTTAGTTTTTACACTTATTTCTCAGCCTGATGCCCTGTCTCTGGGGATATAGATGTCTTCATCTCAGTTTAGGGAGGGCATGTTCCCTAGAAATTTCATGTGCTAATCTCAGGAAGATAGACACTCTGTCCTGCCCTGGACTTACCAATTTATAAAAGCTCCCAGACCTTAACACGACTGACACCATGTTAGAGGCACCATTCTGACCTTAAAATTCAGTATGTGGCTCTCAACACCTGCCAAAATGGGAACAAAAACCCAATCCATGGAAGACTTGGTCCATAGTTCCGGGATCCAGGAAAGTCACTAAATGTACGAACCTTGCTTTATGGTTGCTGTAGTCCTGCCTCTTGCTAACTGAAGTGTGTCAACCAGGCTGTGTTTTCTTTGTATAAAAGGCAAAGAACCATGGGGATCAGAGCTGTGTGATTTGAGCAAGTTCCCATGCAGCGCTGACTGGTGATACTTTCTTTTTGACTTTAAGAGAATCCATGCTTGGGTCTCTTGGTGAACTTAACTTGTAATAGTTTGTTAAGTGCATCTAATGCAAAAAAACCCTCATGACAAGGAGACAAACCTTGGAGTGGCATGTTCTAGTTTTGGTTAAAACTAGGACACATTCAGAAAGCAATATACCAAGCTACAACACACCTAGTATGGCTACCACATATCCTAGGGAGTTCTTGATACATAGGAGCGGGAGGGAGGAAACATTCATGATCCATTTATATTTCCCTTTTGAATTACATTGAGCACCTTCCATATAATTAGTGATTACTTGGTTGTTTCCTCTTCTGAAGGGTCTGATCATGCTTTAGCCATTTAATTAATAATATAAGTTTCCTCACACTGTTTTCTATCATTTTGTTACTTTTATTGGAACATAATCCCCATGTCATAAATCTCTCCATCTTAAAATGTATAGCAAAATGTTTGTATGCCCACAAGTTGTGCAACCATCACCTCTATCTGATTCCAGAACACTTTTATTCCCCTCCAAAGATAACTAGTACTGTTCACTGCTAACCCCTCACCAACCTCCAGTTCTCCATTCACCTCAGCTGGGGACAACTGCTAGTCTGCCTGCGTTTAAACTGGTGCATCAGCAGGATCATGAGGTCTTTTGATTCTACCTATTTTCACTTACCATATGGTTTTCAAGGTCATGGTTGAATAATATTCCATGGTGTGAAGATCACAAATAACTTGTTCATTTAGCTGATGGAAATCAGGCTGTAATCCCTTCTTGCCTTCATAACGATCACCACCAGGAACCTTCATGGGGTGTCTACTTTGAATTCTCTTTAGCACGTATCAGGGGCAAAGTTGCTTAGCCACATGTAACTCATATTTAACTTTTTTGAGAAACTGTATGATGACTTGCCTAAAAGTTCTTCATTTTAAAAAATTCAATCTGAGGTTTTGTTTTTAGGGTTATTTACTTCATTTATTTTATTTTGTGGATTAATTCTTTGGGGGTTAGTATTTTTTATGTGTTTAGAAAAAAATAAAACAACTTTCCCACTCCAAGGTCATGAAAATGTTCCCTTGAACATTTTCCTAAAAGTTTCCTAAAAGCTCCACTGATGAGTCTTCCACATTGAAGTCTTTGGCCCATCTGGAGATCATTTTGTGTACGGTGTGAGAGAGGGGCCAGGGAGGTTTACTTTCCCATGTGGCTTCCCCGGGGGGGACCCAGCATACAGTTTGAAACACCATCTTTCCCTCTCTGTTATTTTTAATTACCATTATTCTGATTCCTGTTGAATTTGTATTCAACCCAAACTACAGGTGCTTTTTCACCTGTGCCCTTACATTTGTGTTTTTTTGTTTTACCTAAACACAGGGACTTGCTTTTGATTTCTGATAAGTTTTGCTTTATTGTTTGCATCCTATTGTTCCCCTTTCCTATTATGGTCCAATAACTTCGTTGTATCCAACAGGCTTAACAAGCATCCATTGTATTTTTTTCACTCAAAATACTTAAAACACTGGAGAATCCCAGGTCTTAAAAGATTCCTGAGTCAAGACACTATAGGACAATGCTGAGGGATCCCCAGCACGTCATTCTGTTATGTGTTCTCAGTGCTGTATCTCCTAGGTGAACCTCTGTGGCTTGGCCCACTTTAGTTCACCAACATACTTCCCTAAAAATCACTGCACCTCCCTCACATTGCCTTATGTAAGCACACTGATGATGTTCAGAACTTCTACCACTTGTTACCTCCAGCAGAGGCAGTGTCTTTTGTGTCTCAGTACCTCCGTCCTTTTGTCTGAGATCTGATTCCCACTCCCAAGCTGTCAGGCTACCCCTAATGTTGGTGAACTTAGGCTCATGGTTAGGACTGGCTTTTCAATCAGTACTTTCTCTTTATATATATTGGGAGGTGGGAATGAGAACATGGACCAAGCATCCTGCTTAGTTGTTTGAGAATTCTGTAAATGTGTGGTTTGTTTCCTTTACTGTAACAGTTCAGTCAGTCACTACAGTGTTGTCATTTGTTTCCTTTACTATAATAGTCCAGTTACAGGCCACAGAGCAGTGTATTGGTCAAAGGCGACTGACATGTACCCATAGGATTGCAAGATTCCCCCTTGCCATGTGCTATTGTGGTTGTTCTGACACTGTGGTCATTCTTATGTCCTAGTGTAACACATTGCTCATGGTTGTAGTGGTACTGATATAACAACTCTGTCCAGATACACTTAGCCACAGAAATACTGTGTCTTGCAGTTGCCTATGATACTCAGCATGGTTATGTCATGCAGATGGTGGCCAGGAACAATAGGGGTACCTATGTCTATTGGGCTGCATATTACCATGGGAATCCAGAGGAAGGCTAGACTGATGCTGAGGTTCTTAGAACATACCTGTCAGATATATGGCTTAAGTTTGTGGGTAAATAAGTTAATACATGTGTATTTTTTATTTTTTTTTTTGAGACAGGGTTTCTCTGTGTAACAGCCCTAACTGTTCCTGGAACTTGTTTTGTAGACCAGGCTGGCCTTAGACTCAGAGATTCGCCTGCCTCTGCCTCCCAAGTGCTGGGATTAAAGGCGTGCGCCACCACCACTGGGCAATGCATGTGCAATTTGTAGAATCAAGCCTGGCCTGTGAGAAGTATTGGGCAATGTTAGCTTTGTCTGTAGCTGGTCCAGGATTTTAACAGCTCTGCTTCAGTCAGATACAAGATCCATCGCTCACTGGTGATGTCATTGGTGGGCAATCTGTCATTCTCCATTTGCAAAGTGGGACTCAATGGCATTGTGTGTTGAGGGAGAAGGCAACAAAGTGAGTATGGGAACATCTTATAACCCTCTCGGAAGGTGGCTGACGTGTCTGGTCTGTTGTGGAAGGGCAGGAGCCAGACCTGAAGCAGCTAAGAGACAAACAAGTCCCCATTACCTGCCTGCCCGGCACTGTGTCCCTTGTTGCTGGCTTGTGTCACTCTTATTTCTCACTACTTAGCTTCCTCCTTTGGACAAGAAATCATGGCTGCCTCTCAAGGTCCAGTGTTTTGAGTTGCTTTGCTTTTAGACATCAGGAACTGAATGTCACCTTAGGAAGATTTAATAAAAGCTCAGGAAGACATGCTTTCTTCTATTTTACTTAATTGAACTGATGCCCACTAGTCGTAATCTGATGGCGCTCACAGCATACAGTGCGGGGGCCTTGGGGCCAAGGAAACTGCTAAAACCGTAGCAGGCTGGTTTTCAGGCAGCTTGGAGTGGCATCTGGGTTTGCGAAGTAATGCATACCTGGGGCTCAAGGAGATGAAAAAGGGTTTGCTGCTCAGTGCCTGGCAAAGAGCCTGCAAGTGGCGACAGATTGGTTAGTGACGCCTGAGGCCTTGCTCTAGTGACATCCTGTCCTGTCTTCATCTTCACGTCTTTACGGCAGTTTGCCTGAGGCTCCCTTTCATGTTCAATGAAGAGCCTGGCAGCAGTGTGTGTGTTCTACTTCATCTGACAACCCCTCCTCACCTTTAGCTTGCACTCTGTACCGGGCTGGTTACGACAGGGTGGGGGCTTGTAGTTGAAGTCCACAGACTTCAGGCAGCCTGTGAGCTCCTTGACGATGACCAGAACTGCTCATGTGTATGTATGTTCTAGGGAGCATTGATGACTGTTATGTGCAGACCCTGAAGATACTCCAATGCCTCCAAAGGTACCGATGTCATGCTAGGTCAGTGCTTCTCAAACCTCCTAATGCTGCAACCCTTTAGTACAGTTCATGCTGTGGTGACCTTCAACCATAGAATTGTTTTCATTGCAACTTCATAGCTGTTGCTTTGCTACTGTTAAGTCATTGTTCGACACCCAAAGGGGTCATGACCCACTACCTGAGACCGACTGTGCTGGTTATTTGAAGTTTAGTAAGTCCACTTTTGGTGGCTCACAAAATGATTCAGGAGGTATGTGGATACATGTTTCCATGTGAATAGTTAATGCAATTTCTGTTAGAAAGAAATACCAGCACATCAGACCAACATTTCAGGGATATTTGCTCTTTGGAGGAGGATATCTTGCTTCTGAAGAAAGGTGACTTAGATACATGTTAAATGAACAGGGATACAAACTAAGGCTGGCGTTCAGATTGCTATAAATATGATTTGCATATGCCCAGCTGGCATAGTCAGAGGTGGGGAGTCCCCGGGAGATGGGAAAAAGCTAAGAATGGCAAACATCTGTGACCTGGTGTTCCCCATCCATTTACGCTCTTTAGGAGCAGGAGGGATTTCTCATCAAGGAAAGTCTCATGGGGCTTTCTTTCCCAGGGAGTATCTCCATGGGTCGTGAAAGATGCCAATGGGCAGAGACCTTGAGAGATACTAGGACAGTCACCTCTTCATCCTAATGTAACTGTTGTGTGGAGATGCAAAGGCTTGTGCTTTCAAGCTCTTACAAAATGGTTGTGGTTGAAATAGATAGTGACTTCCTTGCTGCGAAACTGTTTGCATGCACAAACAGCTTGGAAATTGAGACAACACGGTACCTCTTTTTTTTTTTCTCTTCCAAAGCAAACTAAAAAGTTGGGAGTTTTAATAAATCTAGAAACTGAAGAAAAATTACCTTTTAGTGAAAATCTCCCATCTCAAGTTATTTCCTTCTTCCAGATGGAAACTGGGGAGATGAATTAAAACAGAGCAACAGGCAGAAGCTGTGGTCCCACTTTTTGGACACACCCAAGCACCTTCTACACTTCTTTTCTGAGAGTATAAATGCTTTACTTTTGAACTTCCTTTGGGAAATGGCTTTCTTGAAGTATGAGTCATCTCTAGAGAAGGATGAATCAGTTGTTGTGATTAATAATAAAAAGGTTGGTCAGAACTGATAGTTCATGACTGCTATTTCTTGGAGGAAGCTAAGTGTTGCTGTAAGGAAATGAGACTTGAACACAGAGCTGAGGCAGGGATGATGGTCCTGAGTCACGTGTGCCCCCCCCCCGCCCCGTATCTCATGTCTACTTTCCCAGTTTGGTGAGTTTGAAGTGAGCTCAGAGGCGTGTGCTTAGGCTGACAAATCAGCATCATTATGCCCTTTGTTTCAGACACAGTGAGGACTGATGGATGGTTCTTTCTGGAAAAGAGGAGGGGCTGCTCAGGAGGGATAAACCCAGAAGAACAGCCCAGCCTTTCTTGGGGGGCTGCTGCTGCTCTGCACCACTGCTTTGTTGAGACCCCCTGCTACTAAGCAACTGGGCCACAGCCTTTGTAAGCCAGTGGGCAAATCCTCTGGCAGAGGCTGAAGAGAAAGGGCCAAGGGCCACACTGGCGGGCATTGGATGGAACCTTTTGAAAGGAAACAAAAATAAAGGCAAGAGTAGCAAGCAATGGATGGGATCTGGTCTCAGCTGGCTTGCCAAGCAAACTCTGGGAAGCTGCATGGAGAAAGGATTCTCTTTAAGGTTCCCTAATGTGTCTGTGGTACTTTGGCCATTACATTCCCAGGCTGTTTCTATGGCACTTACCAAAAGAAAGAACAGTGTCATCATGTCCCCTCCCTTCCCATTCGGCACTTCTTTCTCAGACTCATGAAATAAGTCTCTGCCTTCAATGGAACTGTGTAAAAGGAAATGGATTGGAAGGCAGACAAGATATACTGGCTAGGCTGGTTTTTCACAAAGAGAAACTCTCTAAGAGTAAACAGTGTTTATTTTTTGTTGATTTTTTTCAAACAAATGGAATTGCTTAATTAAAAAAAATCCTTATGTCTTTTCTTCTTAAATACTACAGACAATCTCATTTTATCGCATCAGACACCTAGAAACAAAACACGGAACCCACCAGAGAAAACTGGGCAATGAATGAACGCATCAGAAATTCAAGTTGACTATGGAAGAATTAGTGCCAGTTGGCAGCTCTTGATTCTAAACAAAAGTGGCCTGAGCCTACCGAGCTTGACAAAAGTTTCTTAGAATTGGGGAGCTAGGAACATTGAACTCCTTTTTATCCTATTCCAATTGTTTTATGCATAGGGAAATGAAACTCAATGCATCAAATGAAGACCCAAAGAAACATTCAAAAACTTGTTTGACTAGTATTCAGTATGTGAGACTAAGTAATAGCTTGTCCTCCTAGTTAACCTTGTCCTGGAATATATATAAGTTATTTGTAGCCGCCACTGCTATAATATTTTCTGAAGGATGCCAAGCTGTATGCAAGATCTTTTTGCTAAAGTCCAGACTGTCGACACTGATCTCGTCTTTTCTTCGCTTGCCTCCGACGCACACTTTTCGGGGTTTGAGGATAGCCCGGGGTTTGCTGTTTTCCCTCGAGGCCTCAAGGGTCACGTCACGCTTGGTGTTTCGGTCAAACATCCTGAAGAAGTTGTTGTAGGAGCCCGTCATGATGACACTGCCAGGGAGAGGGGAAACTAAGTATTACAGAGAAGGGTGGTCAGACATCCCCATAGCATCTCTCAGGAGCAAATGATTCTCATCAAGGCCAGCTCACAGAACCAGAGGTTTAAACTGAGAGCATTGACTTCTTTTTGGGTCACTAAAAGTGCCAAGTTCTTTAGCTGGGCTTACAACAAAGGGTTGAGATGACCATCAGTATTACTCACTTTTGTTCCACAAATACCTTTTGTTCTTGAGTCACTAATCGGGCCCAATTGTTATTGTCCTGGGGTTACTGATATTCCATTAGTGTAAGGAAGTGTGGTCTTGTTGGAGAAAGTGTGTTACTGTGGAGGAGGGCTTTGAGGTCTCACATATGCTCAAGATACCATCTAGTGTCTCAGGACACTTCCTGTTGCCTTTGCTTCAAGATGTAGAATTCTCCAGCACTGTTTGCCTGCACGTTGCCATACTCTGTCACCATGCTTTTTGCCATGATGATAATGGACAGAACCTCTGCAACTGTCAGTTACCCCTCAATTAAATGCTTTCCTTTATAAGAGTTGCTGTGGCTATGGTGTCTCTTCACAGCAATATAAATCCTAAGACAGGAGCCCATAATGAGGAGGTGTAAGCAGGAACATACGGAATAAGTGAACTATTTCCCAGGTCTGACATACAATTGTTTTACTGGAATTTCTGGGCTGTCTGAGCTCTGGGGACTTACTTAGCTCATCAGCCAGATGTGTGAAGCGCAGAAGCAGTGACCACCACAGGGTAGCCTCTCTCCTTTTGGGAGCCAGCTCTATAATCTGATGTTTTAGAAAACTTGTCCACAAAATGGAGACACAGTAAACAGATTGGACCATCATATATCTAAACTTTGTGGAAGGCATTATAGGAGATGCTTCCTTGTTCTTGTGACCTGTCCCTCCTTGGGGATGTCAGTGATTGAGTGGGAGAGCAGTGAATGCTGAAGGCTTTCCAGCAACAGAGCAATGAACCTTTACAGCTGGCATTTAAGATAGGTGGCAAGCATTGGGGACATTTGGGGTATGTACCCTATGTGTACCATCTCATGGTGGCACCTCAAAGAGGCTGACATAGATTGTGTTTGGCAAGGAATGCCGGTTGTCTGCTGTGTTTCGGTGGAGGAAAAAAAAAACTGGTAAGGCTGGCTGACTTTGGGAACTTTGTCAACTGTGTGGATTCATCAGAGGTTGGATTTTGTTTGACTGGCCCAGTCAAGGGAAGCCGTGGATAAAGGGGTGTCTGTCTGGGTGCTCCAGGGAACTGTCACGGGGGCATATGGGGTTCTGCCTCCACAGTCACAGTTAAGTTTCCGGTAGCCCATGCAAGGGAAGGTGTGCACGCCGACAGCTCAGAATGCACGTGTAGACCACAGAGTGTGAACACCCAGCCATCTGGTTTTGTAGCTCCTGGGACACTGAGTTCAGTTCTGCGTCAAGATCTGACTTACTTTTAAGCACGCCAGAAGAAATATGTTTTATCCCTAAATAGCTTAACTTTATCTGAACTCTGAACAACATTGATCTCAGGACTCAAAGGTTTTTGAAATTACTGCTCACTAATGTTTGAGGTTGGGCCACCTCACCAAGTCTGCAGTAAGCTGACTCTTAACTTCCACAACCGTGAGATGGAAATGAGGGAGACAACCCTACTAGGCTGTGGCTGGGATTAGAAGATGTGTATAAAAAAGTGTCTTGTGCATAGATACTTAGTAGTCATTGGTTATGAATCTATGTCAGTGAAGGGCAAACTGAAATAATAACAGATTTGTAAATAGAATCAACCAGCAATGACTAAGTGGTAAAGTAACAGACTGGCCTCTTTTCCTGGGGACTCCGGTTTGTATGGTTCAGTTATTTTTCTCTCTTATCCTGTATAAACTGTATAAACTGTGCAACCTGGGTCCTTTGTTCCATATTTACTACATCTGGTTCAGCTGAATTCCTCAGTAGAAGATTCAGTGGTGGTTTGGGAAGAGGGGCAAGATGGTCAGAGACCATGGCACTCACTCAGAGCTGGAATCTCAGAACGGCCTGCTGTGAAAAAGTCCCATGCTATTGAATGCTATGTCTCCATCATCAAGGAGCTAACGGAACCTCAGCAGCCTGCATCTAGTTTACAGATACTCAGAGAATCATTTGTATTTGTCAAACTAAAAATGAACTATTGGGAGGCAATATGAAGTATTGTAGAAATCAAGGGCCTTAAAACACTAATAAATCACTCTGAAGGATTGTGATTAATGAGGTTGGCTAGAATTCTACTAATGAAGTACTGGGACCTTCAGTCAGGTCTGTTCTAGCAGCTTCAAGGGGATATGTCTAGAAAGCCCCTCGACAATAATCAGAATTATGCAGGAGAGGACTTCCTGGTGTATTACCAGTGGTCTTGAGTAGGCACTTGGCCCTAGCTTTTGGCTGCCTTGTATGTCAAAGACAGCATTTTCTTGTTGACATTGAACTGTCACCTGTGCCAGTAGAAATGAACCTGGGGTCCTCACAGCATGCTTCTCCTTACAGACTTGACCATAGTTTCCAGTCAGTGACCCACATAATGTATCCTGGCTAGGTCCTGGAGTCCAGCATTGATCTCCATTTGGATGCAGTCCATTTAGGGTAAATCGTCTAGAGGTTTCTTCAGGGAAAGACTCTTAACCTGAGTGTTTCTTACCTGTCTGACCCATTCCACACACACTCAAATTTATCAAAAATGCAGTCGTTTTCATAGAGGGAGCACAACTTGCTGCGGAGGTAGTCATGAACCTGAGAGGAAACATCAAGAACATGTTGTCATCATCCAAGGCGAGGAGCCCTATGAACACTGACTTGGTGACATGAGCTGTCCATCCCCTCTGTGCGCCCTAGCATTGTGTCAGGTGGTGCTGGACTGTGTGCAGGCTCAGGGCCCTGCCTTTAGGAGGAAAGCCTGGGTCAGCGAGCTCTTATGCCAGTGTGGATTGAAGAAGGTTGCTTGTATAGATAGTGGCATAAAGCAGGGGCCAGTAAGTAGCAGAATTATGTTTTGTTTTATTGTTAGTGTGCATGCCTGCATGATGTGTGTATGCAGGTCTGTGCACGCGTGGAGGGCAGAGGACAGCTCTGTGGAGTTGGTTTTCTCTTTCCACTCATCCATGGGCTCTGGGGGACTAAAAAGCTCACCAGGTGTTAGAGACATAGTATCCACTTAGGCTTTGCTACACAGCTGTTCATTACAAAGTCTGCTCTGGGCTTGAGGCAGAGCATTGGGAAGGAGACCATAGAATGGAATAGATACATGGTAAGTTTTAGAAAGTGCTAAAATCACAGAATATGGAAGCGTGGAGAAGAGCACTGAGGGATGGGGGCTTATTTCGGGGAATGAGGACTCCAGGTTACACGGGATAAGGAAACACGGCCTTGGAAGCCTGCAGAGAGTGAATGAGTCTGAATGGCATCTGGAATAAAGGCTTTTTCCAGTCAAAGGGTCACAGGTACAGGTCTGGGAAGGAGTGTGACAGACAGATGGTGAGTAAGCAGATTGGGATGAAGGACATCACGGAAAGGTCTGCCAGGTCTGCTGTGAAATGTAAGGGCAGAAGACCCAGGGCACGAGACTGGCTGTCGCTTTACTGTGATGGCTCAGACTAGGGCAAGAGCAGTCGTAGAACTCGAGATGTGGTCTGGGTAGCACTGGTCGGCTATAGAGCAACCCTGAGGGGTGGAGCAGAAAACCGGAGTCAAAGACGGTTCTGATCTCTCTTTTGAGTATAAGGTGGCTGGGCAGGAGGGGCTGCTGAAGCCCTCCTGAGGAGACAGATGAGGCCATGGATTTTGAAAACTGAATCCCTGAAAGAAATAGAAACACTGAAAACTCAAGCTGAAATGAAGATAGAGTTGAAAAAAAATTCAGTATCTCAATTTGAAAACTTAGGGGAAGATAAAATATCAGGTTTCAATGATTAAGTAGAGGAATTAGATCACACAAGCAAAGAACATGAAAAATTAAAAATCATATAGGAAAGGACTATGTAGCAACTGTAGACACCAAATCTTTGAACTATAGGCATAGATGAGGGAAAAGAATTCCAGGTCAATGGCACAGACCAGATCTTCAAGCTTATAGAAGAAAATCTCCCATAAGGAAACACACCTGTATAGATACAGGAAACACCCAGAACAACAAACAGAAGAGGAACTCCCCATGACATATCATAGATAAAACACTAAGTATATAGAACAAAGAAAGAGAATGAACGTTTCAAGAGGAAAAAAAACCCACAAATCACATATAAAGGAAAGTCTGTCAGAACAATAGCTGATAGAAACCTGGAAAGCCGGAAGAGCTGTGTGCTCCAAACTCAGAATTATTATGGATGCTAACTTAGACTACTGGACCCAGCCAGACTATAGGCTGTAATTGAGAGAAAAAGGAAAACCTCCCATGGTACAAATAGACTAAAAGAGTTCATGCCCACTAAACCAGCTCTATGAATATGCATTAGTGATTCTAGAAAGAAAATAATGCTGTTATTACTGAAGCATAAAGTGTGATTAAGTACACAAACAACACACACACACACACACACACACACACACACACACACACACTTGGGAGGCTGAGGCAGACAGATCTCTGTGAGTTCAAGGCCAGCCTGACCTAAAGAGCTAGTTCCAGGACAGGCTCCAAAGCTACACAGAGACCTGTCTCCAAAAAAACAAAACAAAAAGAAACTCAATTTTCAATTTTAAAGATATGCACGAGTCTAAAGAGAAAGAATAGGAAAAAGTATTCCAAACAAATGGAACCAGGAAGCAAGCCAAGCAGGTATTGCTATCGTAATATTATGCCTTCATATTAAAATTAATCGGGCAGAAAGGCAGGCAGGCTAGCTGCAGATCTACACCCCTCCCCAATCTCATCCCCAGCTCTGTAGCAAATCAGGGGCTGCAGCCTCCCCTCCCTCTCAGCTCCATCTCTAGAGGATCAAGCAGATCTTTTTCCCAAACTCACCCTTTTGTCCCTGCCCATAACTCCAGCAGGCATTCCCTGGAAAGCCACAGGCTACACCTCCCAGGGAAACAGGTAGGCTGACAGCAGATCTTCACCTCTCTCCTCTCCTCTCATCCATTTCTCCAGCTCCAGCTGCTGAGGGCCACCTGCCTTGGTCTGGCCTCACTCTATGTCTTTACTCCCGGGGGGTTAATCAGATACTGATGAGACACCATACTTCCTGTTTCCCATGGACCGTCTCAGCCCCCTTTTAGCCCATTCCCATTTCTAAGTGCCAGCTCCCAATACCTAGAAATACTGGGAACTCCTGTGGCTACATCTGGCAGGATCCCAGAAGTATTCCATACCAGGCAACACACAGCCACTACAGAGAAGGCAACAGAAGTCAAGGAACAAAACACCCAACAAAGACAGGACCATATATCAGCACATAGAATTACAGTCATCTCAAACTCAGATGCCTAGACATCAGTGTGAGAACACCCAGGGCAATGCCTCCAGGAGAACTCTGCAATCCTACTACAGTAGTCCCCGATAAATGCAACACAGCCGAAGTACACGATAAAACTGAATAAAATAGAGGTCCCTAAAGAGGAAATTAATAAATTCCTTAAAGAAATTTATGAGACCACAAACAGTAGAAGGAGATGAATAAAAATGCTTCATGACTTGAAAGTGGAAATAGAATCAAATGAAACCCAAACAGAGAGAAATCTGGAAATGAAAAACTTAGGAACTCAAACACAAATTTCAGAGGCAAGCCTCTCCAACAGAATACAAGTGATGGAAGAGAGAATCCCAGACAATCTGGTACACTATGAAAAGACCAAATCTATCAACAACAGGAATAAAGGAAGAAGAAACCACAGTCAATGGCACAGGAAATATTTTCAATAAAACCATGGGAGAAAATGTCCCCAGACTAAAGAAGGCAACGCCTATCAAGATATAAGGAATATACAGAACACCACCAAATAGACTGGACCAGAAAAGAAATTCCCCTCGGCATATAATAATTAAAACACTAAGCATACAGAACACAGAAGGCATATTAAAAGCTGCGAGGGAAAAAGACCAAGTAACATACAAAGGCAGACCTGTCAGAATAACACATGAACTTTCAACGGAGACTCTAAAAGCCAGAAGGGGCTGGACAGATGTTCTACAGACTATAAGAGACCACAGATGCCAGTCCAGACTACTATACCTAGCAAAACTTTTAATCGCTATAGATGGAGAAGGACATTCCATGATAAAACCAAATTTTAGCATATCTATTTACATATTCAGATCTATAGAAGGTGTTAGAAGGAAAACTTCATTTTGAGAAGGTTAACCAAACAAAAGAAAATACAAAGAATAAATAATCCCAGATCAGCAAATCAAAGTGGGGCACTACCACAACAAAAATAAACAGTAATCTATTAACATTGCTCACTGATAACCCTCAACATCAGTGGTGTCAACTCCCCAATAAAAAGACACAGACTAACAGAATGCATGTAAAAACAGGAACCATCTTTCTGCTGCAGCCAAGAAATGTGCCTTAACATCAAGGATCATCTTGAGTTAGACATCATCTTAGGGTAAAAGGATGCAAAATGATATTCAAAGCAAATGGAACTAAGAATAAAGCTGGTCTAGCCACTTTAATATCTGACAAAATAGGCTTCAAACCAAAACTAATCAGAAAGATAAGGAAGGACACTACATACTCATCAAAGAAAAAAATCATCAAGAGGGCACTGCAATTCTTAATATCTATGCAGCAAACAATGGCATCCAGGTACATAAAAGAAACACTATCACAGCTTAAATCACAATTGGGCCTCGCACATAGATAGTGGGTGACTTCACTGCCTCACTCTTGCCAGTCGACAGGTCATCCAGACAAAGAACAAACAGAGAAATGCTGGAGTTAACTTACACCATAAACGAAATGGACCTAACAGATGCTTACGGAACATTTCACCCCACACAGAAGAACATACCTTCTTTCCAGCATCTCTTAGAATTTTCTCTGAAACTGACCACATACTTGGGCACAAGGCAGGTCTCAGAAGATAAAAAAGAAAATTGGAATAGCATCCTGCATGCTGTCTAGCCACCATGGATTAAATAAAGCATGATATCAACGTCTACAGAAACAACAGAAAGCTCACAAGCTCATGGAATGGAACAGCTCTACATTCAATGAAAAATGGGTCAAGACAGAATTAAGAAAGAAATGGAAACTTTTAAGAATTGAATGAAAATGAAAACATGACACAACAAACTTAGGAGACACAATAAAGACAGTTCTTAGAGGCAAGTTCCAGGACAGCCAGAGCTACTAAACAGAGAAACCCTGTTTTGAAAAATGAACAAAACAACAACAACAATAAAAAATGGAGTGATTTCATACGAACAGCACCCGCAAAGTTCTAGAACAAAAAGAACCTATGCCCTAAAAGAGTAGATAGCAAGAAATCATCAACTCAGAGAAGATAGCAATAACATAGAGATAAACAACTAAAGGATAGAGAGACTATCCAAATTAATACAATTAGAAATGAAAAGGGAAGCTGGGCGGTGGTGGCGCACGCCTTTAATCCCAGCACTTGGGAGGCAGAGGCAGGCGGATCTCTGTGAGTTCGAGGCTAGGCTGGACCGACAGCCTCCAAAACATTACAGAGAAAACCTGTCTCATAAAACCAAAAAAAAAAAAAAAAGAAATGAAAAGGTAGACATAACACTGAGGAAATCCAGAGAATTATAAGGACATACTTTAAAAATCTATACTCCACCAAATTGGAAAATCTGAAAGAAATGGATGCTTTCCTTGATACATGCCACCTATCAAAATTAAATCAAGATCAGATAAATAATTTAAACAGACATATAACTCCTAGTGAAATGAAAGTAAACCAGGGCCAGATGGTTTTGTTGCAGAATCCTACCAGACTTTCAATTGTTCAAATTATTCCAGAAAATAGAAACATACAGAACATCCCCAAATTCATTTTATGAGGCCACATTCACCATGATACCCAAACTACATAAAGACTAAACAAAGAAAGAGACTTGCAAACCAATTTCTCTTATGATCATATGTAAATATTTTCAGACTAAATACAAGATCATATCAAAAAGATCATCCACCATGATCAAGTCAACTTCATCCTAGAGATTCAGGGATGGCTTGACATATGAAAATCAGTAAATGTAATCCATCCCATAAACAAACTGAAAGGCAAAAGTCACATGAACATCTCATTAGATGCAGAAAAGGCCATTGACAAAATTCAACACCCCTTCAGGATAAAAGCTGTGGAGAGATTAGAGATACAAGGGACATACCTCAACATAATAAAGGCAGTTTATAGCAAACCAATAGTCAACATCAAATTAAACAGAGAGACACATACAACAATTCCACTAGAATCAGGAACAAAACAAAGTTGCCCACTCTCTCCATACCTATTCAATATAGCACTTGAAGTCTTAGCTAGAGAAATACTACTACTGATCAAGGGGATACAAATGGGAAGAGAGAAGTCAAAGTGTCTTTACTTGCAGATGATATGATAGCATACATAAATGGCCCTAAAATTTCCACCATGGAACTCCTATTGTGGATTAATTCTTTCAGCAAAGCAGTAGGATACAAACTTAACTCACAAAATTAGTAGCCTTCATATAGACAAATGACAAAATGGATTGAGAAAGAAATCAGGTAAACAACCTTCACAATAGCCTCAAAAATATAAAATATTTTGGGGGTAACTCTAACCAAGCAAATCAAAGACTCGAGACATTGAAATAAGGAATTGAAGACAGCAGAAGGTGGAACCATCTCCTATTCTCATGGATTGGTAGGATTAACATAGTAAAAATGGCCATCCTACTAAAAAGCAGTGTTTAGCTCCAATGCAGTCACCTTCAAATTTCTAACACAATTCTTTACAGACCTTGAAAGGAAAATTTTCAGCTTCATATAGAAACACAAAAAAATCCAGGATAACTAAAACAACTGTGAATCATAAAAGAACTGCTGGAGATGTCACCATCTCCAACTTCAAGTTGTACTGCAGAGATGTAGTAATAAAGACAGCATGATTTGGCACAAAAACAGAAATGTTGCTCAATGGAATCAAATCGAAGACCCAGACATAAATCTACACACCTATGGTCACCTGATTTTATATATATGCCAGAAATATACACTGGAAAATGACAGCTTCTTCAAATAACTGATCTGATCACACTAGATGACTTACATAGACGAATCTAAATAGATCCATATTTATCACTGTGCACAAAACTCAACTCCAAAATGGATCAAAGACCTCAATGTAAGACCAGATTCACTGAACCTGATAAAAGAGGAAGTGGGAAATAACCTTGAACTCATTGGCACAGGAAAAGACTTTCTGACCAGAACATTGTAGCAGAGGAACTCAGAATTTAATAAGTGGGGCCTCATGAAACAGGAAGCTTCTTCATGGCAAAGGACACCATCATTAGGACAAAGCAGCAGCCTACAAAGTGGGAAAATATTTTTCCTAACTACACATGATTGAGAGTTAATATAAAAAATATATAGCACTTAAACTTGATATTAAGAGAGCCTAACTAAACAACGGGGTACAGGTCTTTTTCAAAAGAGTAAATGCAAATGGGTGAGAAACAAAGATATATTCAACATCTTTAGTCATCAAAGATATGCAAATCCAAACCACTTTGAGATTTCATTTATGTCTGTCAGAATGGCTAAGATCAACAAAATAAATGACAGTGTGAGCTGTTGAGCAAGCCCAGTAAGGGGGACACTCCTCCATTGCTGGCGGGACTGAGAACTTGTATAACCACCGTGGAAGTCAGTGTTGAGGTTCTTCAGGAAGATCAGAATTGATCTACGTCAAGATCCAGCTATACTACTCTTGGGCATATACTCAAAATATGCTTCATCCTACCACAGAGACACCTTCTCAACCATGTTCATTGCTGCTCTATTCATAATAGCCAGACACTGGAAACAACCTACATATCTCTCAACAGAATAATGAATAAAGAAAATGTGTCACATTCATACAATGGAGTATCACTCAGCTGTTAAAACAATGAACTTTGTTGGTAAATGGATGGAACTAGAAAAAAAATCCTGAGTGAGGTAACCCAGGCTCAGAAAGACAAATGTAGTATGTATTCACTTGTATGTGGATATTAGCAGTTAAGTCATTGATAAGCAAGTTGCAATCTGTAGAACCAGAGGTTAGGTATAGTGTAAGGGACTAGGGGGTACAGATAGACATTCCCAGGAAAGGGAAATAGAAGAGATCGTTTTGGATGGGGTGACTGGAATGGGAGGATCAAGTAGGAAAGGGGAGGCAAGACAGGAATCAGGGAGGGAATATGAGGTGAGAGAGCTAAAACCAAGGGCCATTTGAATGGTAGTATGGGAACCCAATACAATAGAAGCTTCCTAAAATACATACACTTATGAAGGTGAGCTAAATGAAATCACTAAATAATGGAGACAGAACTGCAACTGGACACCCCTTATCACCAAATGAAGTTTCAATACCAGGGATGGGTCACATCTAATTGGGTTGCTGGTCCCATGAGAAACCCTAAATAACCCAGGCTACTGCCAAGGCTATGGGTTTGTAGCCATGAATTGATGGCAAGGCCCTATTTCTGAAGAAAACACCTACACAGCTTTGACCATAGAGAAGTACAGCTGGTGCCTACCTAGAGTGTTCCCTCTTACGTCCTAGTGTTTTGGGTCTGGGAAGGTGTTCTATTTGCTACCCTTTCCTTCCTGCTCTTGTCTCTGAAGACCCTGTTACTGCATTCAGATTTTTAGGGGATGATGTGGAGTTTTGCTTTTAAGTTCATGTGCTCATGATGACTGTTCCTGTCTTATTCTCACACATTCAAATTCAACTTCTTGCCTTACAACATCAAAAGCACTAGAAGCAATTGGAGTACCTCCCTCTTTCTTTCATTCCTTCTGCCATAGTTTTTCATGACTCAAATACTCTTTTATTAACTACTGGTCCATCATATTCAATGATTTTCCTCCCTGCCCCCACTGTCACAATTCTACAACAGTATCTAATGTACAAGTCTACTTTTATTGCTACTTCCTTTATTTTTAGTTCATAGTATCTTCATTCTTCAAGGCCACTGACCCAAGTACTTTGAAGACCAGCTATGCACTGCTATTTACCCCTCACCTGTTTGTGTTTCATTAGCTTAGCATGTTCAAAACAAAACTGTCCATCTCCTCGTCTAAATCAAAAGGCAACTTCACCTCTCTAATGGCTAAAGACGGGGTATCTCCCAGCATTTCCCTTCCTACAATACACATCAAATTCTAATGATTTTTTTTGGTTTCTCGAGACAGGGTTTCTCTGTGCTGTTTTGGAGGCTGTCTTGGAACTCGCTCTGTAGACCAGGCTGGCCTCGAACTCACAGAGATCCGCCTGCCTCTGCCTCCCGAGTGCTGGGATTAAAGGCGTGCGCCACAAACGCCCGGATAAACTCTAATGATTTTACCTTGGAAACTACATCAGGAATCTGGAGACCTCTGTTGCTGATACCCTCATTTGAGCTGCTATTGCCAAAGATTGTTTACTGGCTAGTTTTGTGTCAAACTGACATAAGCTAGAGTCATCAGAGGAAGGAGCCTCAGCTGAGGAAATTCCTCCATGAGATCCAGCAGTAAGGCATTTTCTTAATTAGTGATCATTGGTAGAGGACTCAGACCATTGTGGGTGGGGCTGTCTGTAGGCTGGTGGTCCTGGATTCTATAAGAAAGCAGGCTCAGTAAGCCACCCAGAGCAAGTCAGTAGGCAGCACCCCTCCATGGTCCATTAGCTCCTGCCTTCAGGATCCTGCCTGGTCTGAGTTCCTGCTCTGACTTCCTTCAATGATGAACAGCAATATAGAAGTGTAAACCAAATCCCTGTCTCCCCAACTTGCTTTTTGGTCATGCTGTTTCATCGCAGCAATTGAAACCCTAAGATAGATTGTAAAATCTTTAAAATCCATTCTTTATTTCTTCACTTGTTTCTGCTACAGTTTTTCCTCCCCAGTAAAACTAGAATGAGGTTTCAAAATCATAGTGACAAAATGTTCTGGACTTGGTAATGTCTCTACAGCCCTGTGAATACACTAAAACCCGGGGAGTTATATATTCTGAAATGAGTGAATCCTATGATAGATGAATTGTGTCTCGAGTGAAACAATATAAATCAAATCTGTCTGCCTAGATTCCCCTTCCCTTGCCTCATTTCTTTTTATCTAATTAAAGATATATGAAAAACAAGAGTGGTTATTTCTGTCCCTTGATTCATCTTCTCCTTGTCCCTTGCCTGGCTTTTTCAAATGCTTTCTACCACCGACTCTGTGTAAGCTCTTTAAATAAAAACTCCCTGAAGCAATGCCTTCGCCCTTGATCCAGCCACCCAGTGCTTAATGCAAGAACTTCTTACAAAGAGCCCCTGGCTTTTCACCCTTCCCCGTCTGTAAGCAAGCAGATGTCACTGACTCTCCATCCCCCCTGTCCCTGCACCATCCTGCCATCATCCAGTCCACCTCAGCACCACCTCCCTTCCTGCAGCCTCCTTGTCACACTATAAGGCAAAACCCATAGTTGTCAATGCCCTTTCCTTGCAGAAAACCTTTTTACAGCCAGAGACAAGAATTTTTTAAGACCAGACCCTGCTTTTGTCTTCAGGCTGAACTTTCTGCCCACCTGTTCCACAATCAAGGAAAACTTTCTCAACCACAGTTCTCTTTGCTCCAGGTCTTTGGCCGTGGTATTTTCCTAAGTGTACGCCTTTGCTAACTAGCACATGACAGCTTCTTCTTTGTCTTCCTTACCCTGCAAGGTTTCCCTGCCTTGGGTCTCAGCACTGTCCCTTGCACAAATGCAATGAATCCCCTTGTTTATCGGCCGATTTCTTCACTACAGAGCTTCATGAGACAAGACCATGCCTGTCTTACTCACTCTGGGTATGGGACCCATCCCAGGTAACATTTTCAAGCCATAACTGTCCACATGCATCCTTATCTTAAATCCCGAGGCACTTGCAGCCTGCAGTATTTTATGTAACGCTTCACTATGAACAGCCCTCTATCTCTCTGCTCTATAAACATTTGCAGGCAGGCAGAGGCTGATGTAGAAGCCCACAAAGTGACCGTTCTGTACCTGGTAAGTCTCGATGGGGCGATTTTCCATGTTGAGATCCCAGACTTTCACGGTCAGATAGTCTCTGGTCATGATATACCTCCCACTGTGGCTGAACTTCACATCCGAAATTGAGGAGATAATTTCAGAGAAAAACGATCTGTTGCTTGGATCTTCCGGCTCTTCAAAAACTGTAGGACAAAAGCAAAACACGGTGAGTACAGTACAGGCTTGTGAACAGACCTAAAGTTTGGGTCAGCCAGAGAGCTAACAGTGGATTCACAGTTCTATGCAGGGCGGGTGTCTGTAGGATATAAAGAAGTTGACAACAGTGTTTGCTCTGTGGAAACAGAAAAAACCAAAACAAACCCCAAACTGGTGGATTACTGTGTTTTCAAGGGTTTGGCATGGGGCCTGTCTCACACTCCGCTTGCTGTGACACTGTTTGTAAACCTCAGATTGGGATCCCATTTTCCCTCATCTCTGGATGTCATGTGTTTGCCCACATTTGGAGACATCTCTTTTTATCTTTTCCTTCTTTTCTCCTCTTTTCTTTCCATCTCCATTCCTTTCCTTCCTATTTTTATTTCTTGTTTTATGGTGTTAGTGATCAAACCCAAAGTCTTAGGTATGCTAGACAAGTACCACTTACCTAAACCCCAAGATCTTGGGAATCATTTTACATGCTTAAATGTTTTTTAGTTTTTTTAATAAAACATGTAATCTATATACTCTAAGGTATAATGCAAAAGTCCGTGGTTTTATGTATCATGATGCATTTTGCCATCTTACCACAATCTAAATTCAGATGTTTCTGTCAACTCCATCTCAGAACAAAACAAGACAAAACAAAAACCACCATAACAAAAACCTTTATTTCCCATTCCTGTACCTCTAGGCAAATATTAATCCACTTTCTGGGTTCTTTATGCTATCAATTTGACATAAATGCAACCATAGAACATAGGTCATTTGTGCCTGACTTAACATATCATACTATTTTCAAGGTTCATCATGCTGTGGTATGATTTTTGTGTGGCAAAATCATTGCATGGGATTACAGTATTCTATTGACCCACTTATAAGTTGATGAATGTTTGAGTTGTCCCCACTGACGCAGGTAATGGCACTGTGAATATTCATGTATTGATTTTTGTACAAGGACATGTGTTTCCATTTTTCTTGGACTGTGGTGTAGAAGCCCTTTGTTTGGGTGACTTAGGTGCCCCAGGTGCCCTTATATGTAAATGGTGACTGCAATGTCTTTCATGAACATTGTCCACTGACTCAGAGTTTTAGATTCTCAGGGTCTTTCTTGCCAGCAGTGGCTGATTTCCACTCTTCACTGGCATGACTCCTCAATACCTCACTGAAACCATCGCAAATGGCATCCAATTCTTCCCTCTAACTTACATTAGCTGTGTGGGCTGTATCTTTGAATTCTCCCTTTCTACACAGTGCCTGATGCTTTCTTCTTCATTGATTCATGTTCTTCACAAACACCCAACCACATGTTTTACCCGGAAAGATCTTTTCTTTTCTCTGACACCCTTATCCAGGAACTCACTCTGTAGACCAGGCTGGCCTGGAACTCACAGAGATCCTCCTGCCTCTGTCTCCTGAGTGCTGGAATTAAAGGCGTGCACCACCACACCTGGGTCTTATCACATTTTCTATTGTTTGAACACTGACTCACAACAATTGTATAATTTCTTGCATTATTGTTTAATAGTTCATGAGTTTGTTTTATCTCTTTAACTAGGAGGCAAGACTTTTGAAGTCAGGATTTTGGTTATAGTTTTCCTTGTACCTGTATAGCCATGCTGACAAATGTTCAATAAAGCAGTCTTTGACTTTTGGGTTCTTAGCCTGTGCTAAGTCTAACATATGCATTTGCTAATGATATTCAGTTATAAAAATGGCAGTTGCGTAGGCTTCACCCTAGTAAATGTTCCACGAGGGGCTGAGTTACAACCAAACCCAGGTCTGAGGTTGTTGGCTTAGCTGGCTTCCAAGGTAGCTTATTTCTTTTGT
This sequence comes from Mesocricetus auratus, assembly GCF_017639785.1. Taxonomy (NCBI): domain Eukaryota; kingdom Metazoa; phylum Chordata; class Mammalia; order Rodentia; family Cricetidae; genus Mesocricetus; species Mesocricetus auratus. Next base: position 112,236,741 of record NW_024429184.1, on the reverse strand, counting down.
GTTCTTTCTTTTGTACAGGCAGAAGGCCATTCATTATCTAGAGAGCCCACGTGCAGAAGTTCCATTTCAAATCTTGCTGCATTAAACCGGAATCATATTCAAACGCTGACATCCACAGAACAATTTAAAAGAACAAAAGCCTTTTAGCAATGAGATTAGAACGTTTGAGCATTAGGAAATTCATGGGAACAGGATAGAGAGGGGCTCACTGTCTCAGGGTCGCGTCCCAGAGGGTCCCTGGGTGCAGCCACCACCACTACTGCTGTTGCTGCCGTTGCTGTCTCCCCCGCTCTTCCTCTTTCAGGAAAAAAGGCTAATTCATTTAATATACTGTTTGTAGAGAGTCATGGGCATGGCGGTATTAGAATAACCACCTGTAAAATCTGTTATCTTTTCGTTCTCTGTCATCGGCTTGCAATGGGGCCCCACCCTGTAGCTCCTGACTTCTGACTGGCACCCTCCTAGTTGTGTCCTAGCTTCCAGTAATCCTGCTAGACCTGGGATCTGGAAACTCCAAGCAAAGTGTCTCAATGGTGAGGAGGCCTGGAGAGTCGAGGAAGGAGGCACAGCAAGCCATATGCTGCACACAGTCTGTGCCTGCCCTCATCAGTGGCCGACTGGGTACTGCGATGACTGCTGTAACTTCAGTTTTTCCAGCTGCCAAAGAAGGCTTTAGCACATCAGGTTGCACATAGTAGAGCCTCAAGAAATGATGGTCAGTACTTTTATCGTTATCATACACTGATCTGTGAATGCCAGTCATATTTCCTTCACCAAGACCAAGCCCTCTAATTGGCTAGCCAATACCAAGTGGTCAGCCCCGAAATAATAATACACACAAGAGATGGTCAATGAAACCCATAGGACAGGAGGAAACAAATGTGGCACAGTCGCATGAGTTTAGATACAGTTGTGAATTGAGTTTTACCATGTGATAAGCCGTGTAGGGGGGGACATATAGGGACTGGGGAACCACTTCTGCTTCAGTGTCGGAAACGTTCAAATTCTGTTAAGAATGTGGCAAAACAGTATGTGCTTTCTGATTCCCCTCCAGAGATTCCCCTTGACTTGTCATTAGAAACCTGCTGAATTTCAGGGCTTCCAGACAGATTTCAGGGAAAAGACATGAAGGAGAAAAGAAGGGAACATGGTGGATAGGACAAGCTTTGATATCTACAAGGAAATGGTCCTGGTGGGAATCATGATAGCCTAGACCTGCTCAATGGGGATATGGCAGCCTCACCATCAGGACACGTGTATGTCTTTTATAGATGTCAATATAACATAAGCTACCATTTCTTACTCCTTAAGATCTGTGTTCCTATGTATGTGCCTATGTACCCATGTATCTGTGTACCTATGTATCTATTATCCCATCTAATGCTCAAATGTATGAGCTTGCAACTACCACTATTTTCATTATGGAACAGGGAACAGACCAGCAAGATTGAGCAAGTTGCCCAGGACCCTACTCCTGCCCACTTGTCCACTGTCCACCGTGGACTTTTCGCTGGCTCTGTCCCCATTACTCAGGCTGACCCACATAGCTCATGTCCTAGATGTGCTGAGTGTATTACCACCTGCATGGCTCGGTCGGACTCTCCTCCCCCTCCCATTCCCATCATGGGACACGGAATTGGAGTTCAGGTTGGGATGAATTAGCTCACTCTTAAAAACTACCTCTTGAGCGTCTATGCACTGCGTGATGTGAATTCGTTCAACATTTGTGAGTCTTTTAGCTTCTTCCCCACGAATTAACCCGTCAATACAGGTGTCCTCATGGCTGAAAGGAACACAGCCAAAATGTGAACTTGGTCTGCTTCCAGCCTGTGATTTTTCTTTATCCTTGTTACATACAGACATTCATACAATTATAAAAGCACACCATCCAGATTCAATTCAGTATCATCTCTGGACTATCATTTCACATCTACCGTTTTGGTTTAAATGTCTCATTTCAATGCCACCATCACCTTGACTTTTGGTGATGTTGACAGATGAGAGGGATGCGAAGGCTTGCCTGTGATGAGGAAGGAGCACACTCACATTCACGCATGGGTTTTACATTGCTCACTTCTGCTGACATCTCTTCCGTGGAGAAGCGCAGCTGGCAGGCTCCTCCATTAGGAGACAAGGTTGGCAGTTTCCCCATAGTGAGGCCACAACCAGCTGTTTCCATATGGGGCATGGCAGGTGGCAATTTTGCTTTGGAGATTTGCAGGCAACAGTTTTGCCCCTGGAGAGAAGAGGCTCACCAATTGAGATGCAGCCAGCAATTTCTACTACACAGAAGACATGTCCAATAATTTTGCTCAATGGAAGAACTGGCCCACAGTTCTCCCACAGAGGGTAAGAACTCCCTAGGGTTGCCAACATCAGCCTTTGCCCAGAAGAGAACCGTGAGAGAAATAGTCTAAAATTTAGTGAGTGGCTACTCAACCTAATATGCTTAGTGTTTTGATTTCCAGATGTGGTCTAGAGACTGGAATTGAGATCATATTCAGCACTGGAGGATTCAGAAATGGAAGCCCAGTGGCTTGATCCTTGTGATGTGCTTTTTATATACCCTGTATTGATTCCACGAATAGCTGTTCCTCAGTGAACACTGCCGCCAGGAGATGCACATCTCGATGGAGCATAAGTGTGCTGTGGAGTAATCCTCTTGTGCATGGTGAAGCTGTGCCTTTGCCAAGGCACCTTCTGATTGGTTTAATAATAAGGAGCTGAATGGCCAATAGGCAGGAGGAGGCTAGGTAGGACTTCCGGGCAAAGAGAAAAGAAGAGGAGCTGGGTCAAGGCATGGAAGGGATGCCAGAGGATACAGAGAGGAAGCAGGACATGCAGGAGGAGAGGAAAAAACCGCGAGCCACATGGAAGCACGTAGGTTAATAGAAACGGGTTAATTAAAGTTATAAGAGATAGTTAGATTCTCTTGGGTTCTAGCACTCCACCGAGGCCTATCTGGTCTACTTATCATCTGCTTCAGGACCAGGCAGAGAGAGAACAAGATGAACATACACAAGCAGTAGGGACAATGGTGCTGCTTGAACTGAGTGTCTACACCCCACACACATGGCAATTTCTGCTTGGCTCAGTTGATTGCTGCCAGGCAGGAGGGGTGTGGCTCCCACATAATCAGTGTGTATCATCTGATATGTCTACACTTTTCTGGGGGAAATTCTGTTAGTGACTAAGCTTAAAAAACTTAAGAGTGTGATCAAATATAAGTCACCTGTGAGCCACACTGGCTATAGCTTGTGACCCACGACAGACTATAAGGTGCTATGGATGTTTATGTAGCATTGTGCACATGCTCTCACTTGCTCCTGTGCACATGCTCTCACTTGCTCCTGGTCCGTTTCCCATCTGCCTTGGCTCTCCTGTTTCTCTAACTTGAGATTCAACCTTCAGGGCCTCTTTGAACCACCCAAGTACCTGCATTGTTTCCTTCCCAACTTGTTGGTAGACTTGGCTCAACTTCAAACTTGTAGTGTGTGTGTGTTGCACAGATTTACTCAGTGGGTGGAGGACAGAGGTCAATGTCAGGTGTCATTATCATTCTCCGCCTTATATATTGAGACAGGATCTCTTCAGAGAACCTAGCGCTTGCCTATGCGGACACTGGCTCACTGGCTGTCCAATGAGCTCCCAGGATCCCCAGTGTTGGGATTACAGGCATTTGGCATTGTGACCAGCCTTTTGTGTAGGTGCTGGAGATTAGAATCAGGTCCTTGTGTTTGTACATCAAACAATGTGTGACTCAGTCACCTTCCAGCTCCTCTTCCCATTGTTTTCAAAAGTCTGTATTTGTTTTAGATCCACAAGGAGTGGGGAAGTTGCAGTTCAGAGAACAGCCATCACAGAGAGAAAACATTGGCCATAGCAGCACCACCTGTCACCTGCCTGGCACAGCACAGAGGCAGAATCATCTTTACTCCATGGCTGAGGAAACGGGATGGAGAGACTGGGCCCCACAGGACCCCGTGGTCCCTGAGTGCGCACATTGTGAGGGCTCATTAGCTCCGAGGGTGGAACCTCCTTGTGCAGGAGCCTCAGCTGGAATCTATGATCTAAAGAGAAGGGGAACAAGACCCTGTGCATGGCTTGGCATTGGCCTGTCAATCTAAAGCCTGCATTTGGCTAGCATCTGCAGAGAAGTTCATTAACTGTGTGCCTGTTTGTCGTCCTTTTGTGAGGAATAGTCATTTATTAGCTAAGCAGGTCTGGTCCCTTTTTTGAGAACTGCCATTCTGGAAGGATATTGATTGAGGGGGGCTTTGAGCACATTCTCTCCAGCAGGCAGCAGCGATAGGAGGCGGCTCCAGTCCAGACAAGATGATGAGTTGGCAGTGGGGGTCTCGACAGGAGCCTAATGAAGAAATCTGCTAACAGGCAGGCCTGGCTTTACGAGAGCTCTCATTGGTCTTTTACCCCATTATACCCCTCTCCCTGCAAGGCTAGTGTGGGGCAGAGGCCCACGGGGGCCTTATCCTTTCCTCTCCAAAACTGTACTTTCCTAAGGCCAAGGGTGCCAGGGGCTCCAGGATCATGATGGTAGTGTCCTCAAGTCCTTGGAATCCTGCCACAATCACAGATTAGAGACCCAGGTCTCTCCGCTGTACCCTTTTCCCCCTCAGAAAGAGCTCTCTTTGCTCCCTCCTACTCTCTCTGATAATTTGATCCCAACAGGAAGCTGCTTGCAGCTGTTCCAAGGGCAGCCCCAGCTCCCTAGGGAGTCTCTGCCCAGGTGGAGGAGATGGCAAGTGAGTGGCCCGTTATTAGGGGTGATCGCTGGGAAGCTGGTTGTCATGGCACCGTGGAGGCTAGGGCTGCACTCTCAAGCTGTCCACAGGATTTATACATAATCATTGCCAGGAGAGGCAGACACATGGAGGGGAAGAGAAGAGCCACATCCTGTTGACAGCTGTCTCTCTGCAGACCAAGGTGGGCAGTCCATCTCAGCAGGGAACGAGCCTTGCAGAGACCCTGTGTGGGCTGGCCACAGCCTCACTGCTTTCTCGTGGCTTCTGCTGTGCGATGCTGGATGCTCATGTGTTCGAAGAGATGATTTTCTACAGAAATACATTGCTACTAATCCATCAGCAGACCTGTGTCTGGTGTCCAAAGCATGCAGGGGAAGTAGACCCATTGTTACTGGAAGAAAAACTCTGGTGCTGTGTTGGAAGAGGCAGGGGGACTGTCCTGTGTGCCAGGTCATGTGCTAAACTCTTATGTAGGTGAATTAAGGAGGCTCAGAGTTGCCTTCCGCTGGTCACTGAATTGGGGGTTGACTCTACAGTCCACTGCTGTCTCCCCTATGGTCTTACTTCTCCTCCTTTGATGATGCTGAAAATAGACACGTAGGCACTCCATATGTTGGGGAGGTTGTTGGTCCCAGAAACATGAACGAGCTAATCCATGCCTTAACCCTTGGATAAAGAGCCAAGGTTCATTATCTCTGTGTTCTCACCAGCCACAGTCAACGAGTGGGACCGTCTTTTTGTGGGTTAACATAATGCACCAGGGGTAATGTGGAGAACAGTCACCAAATTCATTAAGCACCCACTACCATTCCCCCAGAGTGCCAGACAAACTCTCATCGTAGGTTCTTCTTTCCTTTCTTATTTGTCACTTTTGCTGTGGCTGTGACCAAACACTTGACCACTATGGGGCAGGAACATTTATTTTGGCTCATGGTTTGAGAGGGTAGTGTCCATCATGGTGGGAAAGGATTTTCATACTATTTAATTGAGCTGAATGGATGGGTGATAACATCCAGGACTACTTACCACTTTCTTAAGTGATCCTGTCTTCCCATCTCCCCTCCTTTCCTCTTTGCTTTGTCTATACTGGAGATTAAACATAGGTCTTGGTGCATTCGAGGAAACTGATCTATTACTGAGAGATAGTCTCATTGGCTTCAAGCGTTCCTTCCCTCCCTCCTTCCTTCCTTCCTTCCTTCCTTCCTTCCTTCCTTCCTTCCTTCCTTCCTTCCTCCCTCCCTCCCTTCCTTCTTTCTTTCCTTCCTTCCTTCCTTCCTTCCCTCCCTTCCTCCCTCCCTCCCTCCCTCCCTCCCTCCCTCCCTCCCTCCCTCCCTTCCTCCTTCCTTCCTTCCTTCCTTCCTTCCTTCCCCTTCCAGTAGAATAGGCTGAACTGGTATTACAAAGAAAGCAGGTGTAGCTGAGGCAGTAGCAGCCAAGCTACAGAATCTCCTAAGTGGTGACTACTTTACAGCTGAAGGATAGGCATAGGGACATGGAGAGCATCCGAGCTGTAGAGTGAACTACATGGCCTCGACAGTACCAGGGGCAGAGCTGTAGGAACCATCGAGAGGTCTTGAGAAAAGCCAGGAGAGCTGCAGCATAGCAGTGGCTGAGAGAGGCAGTGCTAGGAGCAGCACAGGGACTGCAGCAACAGTTGCAGTGTTAGAAACAGCAGTGGGGTTATTAAGGGTCAAGAGGTTAGACACCCTTGACCCAAGAACAGTGACACGGCTGTCGTCAAGGGTGAAGGAATCTCGACTTCTAAGGCCTGCATAAGAGCTGTGACATGATCATAGGACTTGTGGCATGCATGAGAATTTTAACACCAAAGGGTGTCCCCTGCCTGTCTGCTATCACTGATGCCAAATTCGCAGGGATACAAAACCTTCCAGACCAGCACAAAAGAACTTCTGCCTTCAGTACAATTTCCAACTAGAGCAGCAGGACCCCAGGCTGCTAACAGTACCACCCTTAAGATTATGTGTGTGTGTGTGTGTGTGTGTGTGTGTGTGTGTGTATCAAATACTTTTGTATAAGATCTGTGGGATGACTCATGGGATACAGGTGCTTGCCACAGAGCGTTAGTTCTATCCCTGGAGCATAAAAGGCGGGAGAGGAAAACCCACTCCCAAAAGTAAGTTGTCCTCTGACCTCCATACATTAGTGTGGCACTAAGGCGTGTGTATCACATGTGCACTCACGCACACACATGCAGAATAAATCAGAATGTAGAAACATTAAAGGTTTTGCTGAGGTTGAGCTTCTTTGGTTTTCCTAGGAACTGGAACATCTTGTGCACAATGTCTATTACATCCTTCGCTTAAGAATAAAAACTATTAAACAAATGTAGCAGTAAGACAACTTCTGATAACACTTTTTTTAACCTACAGATCAATGAATCACTAACCGTTAGCAGAGAAGCTTTGTGCAGTAGATGGGAGTTACCACAGTGACCTACAACTGGACACTGTGCAGAAAAAGGGAGACTTTGGAGTGTTCAGCCCTGAACGGGATGCCTTCATCAAACTCCTCCCCTCAAGACTCAGGAATCTCTGCAGAAGAGGGGAAGGAGAGACTTTGGGGGCCAGAGGTGGGGATTTTAAGGAAATGGTATTTTGCAGACTCAGTAAAGGAGATGCACGTATGAACCCGCAGAGACTGTGACAGCACACAGAAGGCCCGCAGAAGCTCCAGCCACACGAAGTCCCATTGCAGAGGAAGGAAAGCAGTGTAATGTCCCGCCCATAGCCAAGACGCTATTTACAAGACACCTACCCTGAGAGAGGAAAACCAGTTTTCGTCAACAGAGTGACACTGGGTGTACCAACCCCACTCCGGAGAAGTTGGCAACACAAACTGGACTCCATGCTTTTTAGTGACTTTTAAAAAATCCTTCCTTCCTTCCTTCCTTCCTTCCTTCCTTCCTTCCTTCCTTCCTCCCTCCCTCCCTCCCTCCCTCCCTCCCTCCCTCCCTCCGTTTCTCCCTCCCTCCATCCCTCCCCCCTTTAAGCAAGATAAATACTGTAAAATTGAGTGGGTGTGGGATCGAGGTGGAAGGGGGTCTTGGAGAAGAAGGGATGGGAAAGAACACAATAAAATAGGTTGTATGAAATTCTTGAATTAAAAAATCACTATTATGTTATGAGACACGTGGCATTTTATCTCACATCATTCATTCCTATATCCAACCAGTATGGTTTAGGGTTAGCTAGGCTCTGTCTCTGGTCCTCTACCATGAATAACTTCCCAAGGGCAACAAGTATGCATTTGACTAACATCAGTTCATATTCTATGGTCCAACAAGGACAAGAACACAGGAGATTCTTAACAGAGACTGACTGTTTGGGAACACATGGGATACTTTGGTGGTAAAGGTGTGCAAAATCATTTTCCAGTTTAATTGTTTCTCACTCTGTTCAGAGTAAACTTTTTTGTGTGTGGTGCTAGGGACAGATCTCAGGGTGACTCACTCCACCGTGAGGCCACACGTACAGCCATTCAGCTTGCACAGTTTGTAGTTAGTGTCTGTTGTCCTTGACATCGGGAATCTAAATTTCATGTTCAGCTTAAAGTGAACTTTATGTTAGAAACACTTACTAATTTCCTGGCCTGTTTTAGCATACGCCTTCCTATCCCATCTTGTTCAGCACAATATTATGTTAATATTTGCTTTGATTCCCATGTTTCCCCACCTAAGCTTAATGATCCCATTTTCCCCCTAATATGTAACCTTTCAATTGCCAACTTTGTTTCCATGCAGGGGTTTTCAAAAGCCATCACAGTTTCAGGATATACTGGCTGACAGGATGCCCATACAGAAGTTAATTCTTATTGAAATGCTTATGCTGAGGTTAAAGATAGAAAAGAGAGTATCATTATGAGCGTTGAAGGGGGGGCATTGCCTGCCTTCTGCTGCCTCTTGTCTGTGCTGGGGGATGATGGGAAGCAAATGCTCACAGCGATTCAACAGAGAAAGGACTTGTGAGATGGGCCGAAAGCCGTTTGAGTGGATGGCAGCACTCACGACTCAGTTATTGATGCCACCTGCTGAGCTGTCGAAATAGAATTATGTGAACCACACAGGGGCTCGAATTAGCCGATATATTTAACACAGGTCAATTACACACATAAGAGATCCCCCCTTCTCTTCTCCACCTTTCAATGCACACAAGTACTAAGGGTAGCTGGTAGTCATCATTTAAAGTAAGGAATAAACTGGATTGCTGTGAATGCTCTAGATAGCCTTCCCTGGGTTTGAATTCCTCAGCTACCAAAACCAAGCAACCAAACCAAAGCAAACCAAACCAAGACAAAGACACCCAGCCAGGCATGCCCATGCCTGTAACCTTAGCACTTGGGAGGTCAAAGCAGGACTGTCTGGGATAAAAAAAAGGCCTTTAGGAGTTTTCATTAAGATCGGTAAAGCTAAAAGCTGAGGAGATAGAGGCTTCTAATGTTTCCTAGCAAAATGTGTCAATGCAAACATTATATGAGTTTTTCCCCCCAAGAATCTTAGAGCTCTCTGATCTTTGCAAACCTTCTAGCGAGCCCTTCATTTAGACCTGTGCTCCTGTGCTCAGACTGAAGCACAGGGGAGCATCCTGGTTTCTCTGCATGTGTGTGTGTGTGTGTGTGTGTGTGTGTGTGTGTATGTGCGTGCCTATGCCTGTGTGTGTCTCTCTCCGTGTGCCTATGCCTGTGTGTGTGTGCCTGTGTGTGTCTCTCCATGTGCTTATGCCTGTGTGTGTGTGTGTGTGTGTGTGTGTATGTGCGTGCCTATGCCTGTGTGTGTCTTTCTCCGTGTGCCTATGCCTGTGTGTGTGTGCCTGTGTGTGTCTCTCCATGTGCTTATGCCTGTGTGTGTGTGTGTGTGCCTGTGTGTGTGTGTGTGTGTGTGTGTGTGTGTGTGTGTGTGCTTGCATGTGTGCCTGAGGTTAACCTTGAGCAACATTCCCTAGGAACATCCATCTCATTTTTGAGTCAGATTCCCTCCTTGGTTGGAACTTGCCACAGAAGCTAGGGTGGCTGACTAGTGACCCATCGGGGTTATGAGCACGCACCACATGTCTGGCTCTTTTGCATGGGTTCTGGAGACTGAACTCGGGTCTTCATGCTTTCACAATTGCCAACAAACCCTTTACTGACGGAGCTATCTCCTTAACCTCCTCATCCTTGGTTGTTGGCCTCACCCTCCACAGACAGTGTACAAACAGACCTGCTAGTTACTGCTCCAAACATCCAATTTGACATCCCAAGAACTTTCTCACTCTTCTCCTTGTCTTCACTCTTTTTCCTGATGCTTCATTCCTAAGTGGTCCCAGACACCCATCTACTTGTTTCTATAAAACCTTCCTACATGTCACTTTCTCTATTATAGTAACATTGAAAATCCTTACCACAGCCTACAGGGATACCATGTTGCCCAGTTCCTATGTCCTCTGCACAGCATATGGCATGAAGGGTACCAGTTGCGTAAAACAGAGTTTGAATGTAGCTCCTCACATATTCTAGGCCCCCAGCTCACCCCCTTCCCTGAGCGGTCCTTCTCATAACACAGTGGCTGGTCCCTCTCGTCACTGCCCATCTGCTAAGCACAGCCCCACCCAGAGCATCTCTTCACCAAATCTGTTTGTCCGTGTGACTGTGCTACAAGCTGCGTGGTAGAGAGCTCTGTCGTCTTAGTGCTTGGCAAAAATAAACATCCACTGAATCCTTGAGTAACAGATGATCTCTACCTCACAGAGTCTTCCCAGAACTCAAAAGTTACCTTATGGTCTGTTTATTTTCATTTTTTCATACTTGTAGTGCCTAGGAAACTATTTTAACATTAATATAAGTTAGACAAGGTTCAGTGGGCCTTTTTCTCCATCTCTTTCTCCCCCCTCCATTCCTCTTCCCCCTCTCCATACCCAGGATATTGTGAACAGGGCTTTCCACTTGCTAAGAACATGTGCTATCACTAACCTAAACCCCAGCTGCTAGACATGCATTCTTAAAGCTAGAAATGAACCAACCCTGTCAACTACTACATTATGTGAACCTTCCCAGCTCTTCAAAGAGAAGCACCAGATGCACACTATCATATTACATGATTACAGTCGTTTGCCTCTTTAGAGGACTTGTTCAGCACTATGCTGTGTGCCTAGGGAGTCATAAACAGAGTCTAGCCACAAGGGAGGGGAGATCTGACTCAGTGAGAAGAAACAAAACAGAGCTGTGAATACATGGCATTTAGTGTTTAGAGAGGGCATTTCAACTGGCTTGGGAGGCCAGGAAGTCTTTTTGGTCAAATGGGCCTTATCTGGAACTTGAGGGGTACGATGGAAAAAAAACTTGGCTGCAAGGATGTCTACACCCTAACCCCTGCAGTCTATGGGCTCCTCCTGTGACAAAAAGGAAACAGGACTGGATAGGATTATGGTGGCTAATTAGCTGATCTTAAAATGTGATTGTTCCGCTTCATCTGGGTAGATGTCACACAAACCCCTAAAATAGGAGGAGGAGGAGGGGGATGAGGAGGAGGAGGAGGAGGGAGGAGGAGGAGGAGGAGGAGGAGGAGGAGGAGGAGGAGGAGGAGGAGGGAGGAGGCGGCAGAAAATGAGGCAGTTGTGTGATGTGAGAGTCTCAAAGTCTGGAAAAGGGAGGCAGGCTCTGGAAGATGAAAAACTCAAAGTCAATTCTTTCCAGAACACCCAATTTAACCAGAGGCACCCATGTTACGCGCCTGCACTCCAGAATGGCAAGAAGACAGTTCTGAGAGGTTTAAAGCCCTAGGAAGCATCAGGTTTGCTGACTTGTCTCTGGAAGGAAGGAATGGACTACCTTAGGATCCTGCCAACATCTGCTAAAACACTGGAGAGGCCAGGGACCCTCCCCAGAGAAAACAGCTGCCAGGTAGTCCCTGACTCTGGTTTACTTGAACTCCACTATGAATGCTTGCCTGTGCCTATGACTAGTTTGTTGGTAATGGCTTGTCACAGACAACAATGACCAGTAAGTTTGCCCAGAGACATTCTAGGGCCAGAGCCACTTACCACCCCACAGGTGACACTTCCCATCTTGTATGTCTTGAAGCGGAGTGCCATGTGCACATGGTAATTTCAACCTCTGCTGCCTTCTCACCCAAGAGCTCAAGCAGAGAAGAGGGCAGGACCTGGGACGGTGTCAACTGTTAATGAATGATACTCACTTCCAAAATTAATAAGCTTTCTAGTCCTTGGGAAAATCCACTCAACTGCAATCTCCAGGATGACTAATTGACAGAACTGGTAAATTAATCAAAAATGGAAATGAAGGTGGAAGAAGGGGGATGGGATTCTATTTTTATCCGGTTGTGGGGCTTGTCTGCACTGCTGTTAATTGCTGCTAAGCTTGAATGGGATAGATGTGTGTGTGTGTGTGTGTGTGTGTGTGTGTGTGTGTGTGTGTGTGTGCGTGTGTGTGTGTGTGTGTGTGTGTTCTGCTTCATGTATCAAGGCTGTTTGGCTTTTCTCCAGGTGTGGTGTGTGTCTCTGTGTGTTTGTAATCCTGTCATCAGGAAAAAGCGTTTTAATAAAGGGCTTTGTTTCTCTAACCCAACAAAGCTCGCCTACAGTAAACAGTGTTAATTATGCCCCAGATCGATACTGAACCCCCTTTGGAGGCTTTAGAATGAATCACGGCTGCAGTTATAGTTGATGCCTTTGGACACATTCCATTAGGAGCCTGGGGAAGGAGACACCGGTTTTTTAGGGTATCTCGTGGCTTACAGAACCTGGGCTTGGCAATGAGGAGTGGGAGTGGAGTTCACGTCCTGTGCAGAAGCTGACTTAACACTGCAGCCAGAAATGTTTAGGCTAGGGCATTGGGCTGAGGTGGGTAGGATAAGTTGCAGACCCATGAAATTATTGTTCTGGATACTGAAAAGCAATCATGCATTTCCCCTGCCGAATACACAGAATGGCAGTGATTTCTCAGGGAAGTAGACAGACATGGGTTTGAGTATGGTTCTGGCCCTGGAATCTGGGGCAAGTTTCTTCATCTCTACATCTTATCTGTTAACTGGGGCACTAAGACCAACAATCTTTGTGAAAATTAAATAAGACATAGAAGAGTTAAAACAAATAACACATCCTTCTGAATGCCTTCCACCTTGGGGGAAAATGAAATTTCTGGTTTGTATTTTTGGGTTAGGCCTCAAACTTGGCTGTTTTCTTTTTTTCAAGGTTTATTTATTTGTTATGTATAATGTTCTGTCTGCATGTATCCCTGCAGGCCAGAAGAGAGCACCAAATCTCATTACAGATGGTTATGACCCACCATGTGGTTGCTGGGAATTGAACTCAGGACCTCTGGAAGATCAGGCAGTGCTCTTAACCTCTGAGCCATCTCTCCAGCCCAGCTGTTTTCTGAAGGAGGGTATTCACTAAAATAGTTCAGTATTTAAGGCCTGAAGTACTGTCACCTTTATTTCCTCAACACAAAAAGGCCTGATGGTCCTTAATCATGGTCCATGCACTGCAGGATTGAAGGCTGAATAGAAAGTCTGCCTTGGTGGCCCCTGAAGGCAGGACTTCCTATGGCCTTGATTGGGCTACAGTCTTGCCCTTGTGGAAGGGCTTATTTAGTAAAAAAGGACCACAGACCTAAGGCCAACTGGTGGAGCCACTCAATGGACTGCTGCTGAGAGTCTGCTCCCACTGCTGCTATGGAGAGATGTCTTGACTCCTCCCTGGGGATCCTCCATGACTAGGTGGCTCTCCTGTAAGTCTTGAGTATAAGCCAGTCCCTCCCAGAGGCAGGGAGAATGGCGACAAGCCTGCCTAAAGCACAGTAGTGTAGAGGTTCAGTTGAAGGACCGAACCCATATCTATGGGCGATGTGGTATCCCGTGATTGATTTCACTCAGAAGACGCACACTACATGTCGGCAGGACATGTTTCCTTTCATTAATAGTGAAAAGCTACCACAGGGCCAAATTTCGTGATCTTTGTTGGCATCTCAGAAGCATTTGGTAACTTTGGTCCTAGCATCTTTCTGCACCATCCTCTGTGCTTTGCTTACACACCTGGATTTCCTCTTACCCCGGCAACCAACTGTCTTCTGCATACCCCATTGTTAAGTGTTGATTGACATCCATTGGCCTTGGTCCTGGACCTCCACTCTTCTCTAACCACACCATGTCTCTTTAGTAGAATCATTCTGTCATGCAGCTTGGAACACCATGATATGCTTATGACTCCTTAACCTTGTCCTTGTAGTACAACATCTTCTTGAGCTTCCAGATCAATGTATCTAGTGACCAACAGACTTCCAATGGGATGACTCATAGACAGCATCTGGAGACAGCTAGAGAGGCGGGCTTAGTCTTTCTACAGTGAACCAGCTCCTCTCTTGCATCCTCACTTCTGTATCTTTCCACTGCACCATCAGCCAAACCAACACAAGACAGCTCCTTTCCCCCTCAGATCTGCCTCCCTGTTTCAAATCTCCCAGCAAGCCCTCACAGGCTGACCTTCGGAGTAGACCACACCTATGGCCACTCCTTGGTAGTGACTATCCTTTCTCCTGAGACAATGGAAGGAGTCTCCCAGTTGGCTTTCTTGCTCCCAGGCTGGCTGCCCTATTTTTGAGAAAATATTTTTAAGGTTATAAATACGCTCCAAGATAGCCATGCTCTTTCTGCTCTTTCTGAGGTGTGTGTGTGTGTGTGTGTGTGTGTGTGTGGTATTCATCCGTATGGGGGCACATGCACATGTGTGTGTATGTGTGAAGCCGGATTGGGTGCCTTCCTCAAACACTCTCCATTTTACATATTGAGGCAGGATCTCTCATTGAACCTGGAGTTCATGGATTCAGCCAGTCTATCTAGCCAGCATGCTCTGCGGTTCTCTGTTTCTGCCTTCTGAGGGCTGGGATTTCAGGCCTGGTACCATGCTCACCAGACATTTACATGGGTGCTAGGGATCTGAGGTCCAGTTCTCATGCCTACATCACAAGCACTTCACCCAAGGAACCATCTCCACAGCCCCAAGCCAGGTCTTTCTTGGGGTATATTCTGAGAAATGCACTGTTAGGTGCTTTTGTTGTGCAAACATAAAAGATGATGGATAAGGTGTTATAGTGATATAATTTCAGGGGACACTGTCATTAACCAAAATGACCTTATGCAGCTCTAGCCTGTATTCACTTCCTGCTAATGGCTCCTTATCTTTCTTGGAATGAAACCCATGGGCTTTTCTCAGGCTACACTTTCTTGCTTCCTTTTGCACTGCTCTCTGCAGAATCATCCCCATGCTCTGCTCTTCACTGCCACTGGACCCTTCCACTAATTCAGCTCTAGTTCAGAGGCTTTCACTCAGGCCACTCTACGGAAACAGCCCTGCCCCAGCTACTCTCTGACCCTGTGTTATTTCCTATTGCTTGCACCACTATCTGACAATATGCTGCTGATCTATATTTTGAATATACTCGTTTCTTTGCCCCATGGAATGTCACCTTCTGGATGGAAAAAGCCAGAGGATGTTTAATAAGTCCTAGTTGAATAATTGGTTCCTAGTGTTCTAGTGAATTAGAGAGACATGGACAGGAAGCTGATGCTTTCCCCCAGGTGGTCAGAGTAGTAGGAGAACACAGTCATCACAGCCCCTACACAAAGTAAGCATGGTTCTTATTAAGCGCAATGGAGCAATGAACAGAGAATTGCAAGGCTAGAAAGATAAGAAGCCAGTGAACTGTATAGGTCTGGGTCAACCCATAGCCATGTTTGTTTCTACTCCATAATTATATACCTTTCTCTCTCTCTGATTGAGTAATGATCAGAAGGTTCCTCACAGGGTAGGCACGGGGATGAAATGGGCCCACACTTGCCTATTTGGCTTGCTTCCTGGACATTGTGGAACATCACAGAAACCAGCTGTGGTTATGGGGGATGGCATAACATCTTCACTATCACTGCCTATCCTCTTGATTTCATTCTTAAAATAAGACGCATATGGTAGGGAAGAGAGGGGGAGGCAAGGGGAGGAGATAGAGGGAGAGGGAGGTAGAAGGGAGAGAAGGAGGAGGGAGAAAGGGAAAGAGGGAGAGGGAGAGAATCTCCACCTTGTACCATACTATGTGTCAGTCACTATTCTGAGGCTTCATGGGTGTTACTGCATTGATCCCCCAAGTACCTACAAGGCAAGTACAAGCACTAGCCATTTTTTTTTTGCAGGTGAGAAAATGGAGGCAGAGAGAGGTAACCTGCTCAAGATTGCTCACTTTGGTCATTGTGACATAGGCTGATAGTGGTCACCTGGTATTCCGTGTACTCACTGCTGTCCGGAAGGAGAAAGAGCAAAACTATCTTGGACCATGTGTGGAGGGACACCAGGCTGGACTCCACACCACCTATGCCCCTGATGGGTACCTAGTAGGTACAGGGAGTGTTGCTTTGTCCTGAAGACCCATAGTGGAGTTAGGGCACCCTGGGTGCTCCCCTTCTATTCATGGACTCTGTATACACTGTACAAATATAGCCCCAACATAGAGCCAGCCTATAAAGCAGGCCCGCATTCCATGCCATCCAACACCCCCTGCCAGCTAGTCTCTGAAGGTGTCTCCGCACAGTCACTCTCTCATTGCTGTGCTGTAGCTTTGCAGCCTGCTAAGTTCATCACAGGAGACTCACTTGTTCTTGTCTTCCAGTGTGTCCGCAGGACCCCAGAAAGCCAATTCTCTCCACTCCTTCAATGTACCCCAGTCCCAATTGTGGGTTTCCCTGACCCTTCTTTTTATTTGATATACAAATTTAGGTTCATCTTAGACAAATAGTAAAATTATATGTTTGTCGAAGACTTATTTTAAAACAAAATTCTTTATGATTTACTACTAACATTTCTGCTTTTTTTCTTTTATGTTGTTAACATGGTTTGACTTACTATGGACTAAACTCAAACTCTACTTACTGTCACTTAAGGGTGACTTTTCAGTAGGAAACAGACGCCTTAGCTCAGAGCCTCTGAAACAAATTAAAATCCTCTTTAGAGGAAAATGGCTTCAGGACCATGGAAAGTTCCCAGACTGTGTTCTCCCCAAAGCCAGAACAATGAAGCCTTTCAATACAGTTCCTTTGGTCCTCCATCTCCGTACTGCCTTTAAAAAAAGGCCACACTCCCTGCGCTCACTGTGCATGAAGACTGTGTGAACCTGATGTCCGCCATCTTTTTCTGTCCTTACTGCCTGGAGGGAAAACAATGGCCCAAGGGAAGGGACAAGGCCAGGATAGGAGACCCCTGGCTCTGTCCACTTACAGAATTTCTCATCTCTTCCTCCTGTAGGGGACAAACGTTGTGCCCCACAGCTAACATGCAGAGGTCTTGTCTTGTTCCCATGCCTCAGAATGTGACTGTCTTTGGAGATCAGGCCTAACCCAAGATGACTTTTATAAAGGGATTCTGGACAAAGGTACACACAGAAAAGATATATACACATAAGGAGAAGATGGTGGAGAGAGGGGTGTGAGCAGCCCAGTTAGCCTGCCAGCTGACACGTTTCTGTTAACCGAGACAGGGCTGGGTAAGAATGCCTGAAAACCTGTGCTTGATTCCAGAGTCCACATAAAAACACTGGATACACAGTGCATGTCTGTAATCCCAGTATTTCTATGGAAGTGTGGGAGGCTTAGACGGAAGAATTACTCAGGGGCTTGCAGGACAGCTCAGCTCAAGCATACCGTGTGGCAGAAGCTTCAGGAGAGACCCTGCCACACAGATAGAAGGAAGGAGAATTGACTCCTGAAAGTTGTCCACTGACTTTCATGAGAGCTTAATGTTTAAATTAACAGGACGAGTAAAGATGTGGTACATGCACGCCCACTTTCACACTAAATAAAATTTAAAGACTGCAGAAAAGAATCGCGGGACAGTAACATTTTGCTGTCAGTTAGGGGCACCTGGGTAAGTGAGTATGCCTTCTCTCACAGGTCTGCGCGGCCATCTACCCATCTCTTTCCCACAAGTGCTCAGTCTGGCTCCACACCAGCCAGAAGATAATCGAGGGCCATGGTGGAAGGTTGTTCCAGACAGAGGAAGAACTTACACAAAAACCCTGAGGCTAGAAGGGGCTAAAGCGTTGTTGGCAGTACAGGAAGCAGGCCAGTGTGGTCAGGATCCCTGCAGCCTAAAGGATGGAGACGGTCCAGATGATCCTGCGTGTGCAGGAGAGGAGCTGGGATTTTAACTCTTGGTTTTTAGGCTGGCCTTCATATCCTCTGGCCAGTTTCTCCACCCACTCTCCAGCACGCGCGTGTGGAGAGAAGCAAGCAGGGTCCAGCCCGGCGAAGCTTTGCTGCCTGGGCACCCTTTGTTTCAGGCACTCCAGACTACAAATGCAAACACCTCACTGCTGCCAGAAGCAATAAAAAAATCAGAAAATAGAGAGGGAGAGGACAAATCATCTCTCCCAACCCCTGCTGAGCATGCAGAGTGAGGGACATATGGAAATTAATATATTCGGCTCTGATAACACGGTTTTCCTGGGTGTTTTGATTAAATGCCGACGGTTATTAAATACCCTCCTCCTCCATGCTCGTCTCTGAAAGCCTATGTTGCTTTTCATTTTGAACTCTGATGAACTGTCTCGTGCCACTCACACCCTCCGCTGAGCCTCAGCCACTGCAGCCTGGCATTAAGGAGAAAATCTCAGTGGAGAAAATCAATATGTGATGTCAGGCGGGAGGTCAGAACACGGGCCTCCCCAGTTGGCAGGAGCTGGGACCCGGTGGCTTTGGAACAAAGGGAGGTGTGCCCTGAAGAAGGTCAGCCTTTTGGCCCAGTCAGGAAAATGAATCTACTTCTTAATTAGATTAACAGGCTAGTATCTTGCGATGAAAAGCTGGGCTAGGCTAGGGTGGGCAATGGGCAGGTTTGTTGAAGGCTTGGAATGCACTCACTAGCTCCTGGTCTCCCTAGGGACTGGACTGAGGACTTTGATCTTGTAGGGATGTGTGGCACCAGGGATGGAGGAAGGAGAAGACCCTGGGGGCTCCCGGGTGTGTGTTCAGACACACCTCCTGCTTCTGCTTGTAGGAATGACCTTTCCCTATACTCTTCTTACTCCTTGGTCTTTACATTTCCGATCAGCAACCATTGCCTTGTAAGGTCCCCATGATGCTAACTGACAGCACAAAGTGCTGCCGGCCCATGTCACCCGACGAGCCAGCAATGCTCTGTTTGTGACTCTCTGATGGCGGCAGGTGTCTTTACTCTTCTGCCTGCTTAATTTTCTCTGTCAACTTGGCTGGTTGCAGGTGCCCAGATATTTGGTCTGACATTCTTGTGTTTCTGCAAGGGTGTTTTGGGATAAGTTTAACATTTAAATTAATAGGCTGAATAAATATTGACCTCTTAATGTGGATGAGCCTCCTCCAAGCAGGTGAAGGCTTGATTGGAAGAAAGAGACGGTCCTCTTGTGAGTGTCAGTATCTCTCTCCACCTGACTGATTTGGGGTTGTGATGATTACTGGTTGGAGTTGAATTGAGACTCTGGGATCTTCAGCCTGGTGGCATGGGGGAATGGAAGACCGTCTCTTCTCCCAGAACTTTAGCTCACTGAGTGCAGATCTTATGACTTAATGTTCATATGTGAGCAAGTTCCTAATAATAAATCTCTTTATACATGCCACTGCCATTCCCCACTTCTCTGTAAGACCTTGGCTAGGACAGTGAGCTCTAAGAGACAGAGAAGTACATCTGCTTTTTCTCATCCTTGTGTCTCCAGAGTTGGATATAGTGCCTGGCATATGGTATGTACGTGGTGAATATGGGGCCTCCTGTACCTGGCAGAGGCGTAGGGGTGCTAAGTATCTTACAATGGCAGGCCTGGGGTGGTGGCTGTGGAGGAGTATGGAAGCCATTCTGCTCGCCATCTACTGCTCCCTCCTCATGCTCCGAAGGCACCAGCACTGCCTTATTCGTGTAACTGTGTTGGCCCCTTCTGCCCACGTGCTCTATGTGGACTGTGGGGCTCAGGAGGATTGATTGAGGTCACATGGGCACCAAGTGCCCTGAGTTTACCTGTGTTCCCCACGTACTGTTTTAAACATTCTCATTTAAAAACCTCTAAAACCTGGTCCGTTCTCCAGCTTGAGGTCTGGGCTCACAATTTTCCCAGTCCGTTCACAGTTTATTCTTCTGCATTCAGGACTCCTGCGGGCCTGCTTGACTCTAAATCCCAGGCTGGTATCTGCCACACTGGCTGTGAGGGCCTCTGAGCTTCTTGAGGCCCCCTCAGGAGTATCTCTAGGTCAGTGGTTCGCCCATCTTGTTCCATATTCACTCACCAGAGAGAGCCTGCCCCTCAAGGTAGCTCATGTTACCTCATACGCAGCAGGTCCCAAACTGAGCACAAATGCTTCGTGCCTCGACTGACTTCCTGTAGCCCGCATCCCGCACGCCATTCATGTCACTAATTGGGTGTGTCTTCTCTCCTCTTCTCCTAACCCAGCATTTGCCCCTACCTCTCCCTGCTTCTCCTATCCCAGTGGTTCTCAACCTATGGGTCACAACCCCTTTGGGGGTCACATATCAGATATCCTGCATACCAGATATTTATATTACAATTTATATCAGCAGAAAAATCACAGTTATGAAGGAGCAACATGAATAATTGCGTGGTCCGGGGTCACCACAGTATGAGGAACTGTATTGCGATGGTCACGGCATTAGGAAGGTTGAGAACCGCTGTCTTATCCCTTCCTCATCCCCTGTGTATCCTCACTACAAGCCCCCTTACAGCCCAGCAAGTCCGGTTAACTCTGCTTCCGAGACCTATCTGGGATTCTCCGCTGCTGGCCGTGCTACCTCACCTCCGTGTCCACACCACCCCTAACAGTCTCTTCACCGTTTCCTTGTGCTCCTCACAGCAGTGAGTGATCTCCACAACGAATGCAGCTCAGCTCACAGTGCTCAGCCCTTGCGGGCAGGGTTTTCTCAGCATGCGAGTGCTGCCGACCCGAGCATGGGGCATCCCCTTCTCTGGAACATTAGATGTGGGGGGGGCTGACTCCCCAATCAGCTTAACAAGTGTGATTTCTTTACTCCCGCTGTTAAATGAGACGGAACCCTTCCAGGACCCCCCTCCTCCTCCCAACCTCCACGGCTCCTGTGTCAATACTCACACTTGGTGTGCCTGTCACACAGGGCAGATGCCCGCATGTCACACAGCCGGATTGTCCCCTTGCTGCTGCTGTACACAAAGGTGTTGCAGTGATGGGGGTGGAACTCGGCTGCCGTGATCACCTCTGTGAGCTCCTCCATGTTGGCTGGCTTGATATCCACGATGTCTGGCACAGACGAGTCAAGGAAGAGCAAGGAGAGGGGGGCAGAGCTTGGGGCATCAGCAACCCTTGCTGTGAGTGCTGTGGGAGCATTTACCATGCACAGGGGCATCTCGCTGGGAGGCGGTTAGCGGAAAAGCAGGCAGCAGTAATTTCTGGCAGATGAGGCTCAGGGACTTTAAGGGATGGGGGCTGCCCTGTGGTCAGAGGAAGCATTAGAACTTAGGTCTAAGCTGGGTGCAGTGGCTCATGACTCTAATTACTGAACTTAGGAAGCTGAGGCAAGAGGATTGCTGTGAGTTCCAGTCTAGCCTGTGAAATCCTGTCTCAATGAAGTTACGTATCCTAACTCCTCTATTTCATCTTCTGTGACACATAGAAGAAGAACTCATACTTGCCCACAAGGTCATTTGAGGGTTTCCCACTCTATAGCGACAGCTAAGGATCCAGCTAGGCCCACTCCAGCCAAACTATTGAATTTGGACTCTTCCTGGGATCTCTTGACTGATAAGTGGCACCTGCAACAGGCTGCAGGCTGCAAATCCTTTCCCTGTGGACGATCCATAAAGCAACAGCAGCTGCCTCTCAGTGAGGGTTTGTTAAAGAGCCTCTCAGGGCACACGTCCTGAACTTTGTCTCATTTAATCCTTACAGCAACACTGCGAATAACACTTTTTACAACCCTGTTCAGGGATGGAAGTGGAGGTTCTGTGAGCATTCAAGAAGTTTCCACAAGAGACGTGGCTAAATGGGCTGGAGAGATTCTCAGGTGATGGTGCTTGCTGCTAAGTCTGCTTGACCTGAGTTTGATCTCCAGGGCCCACTGGGTAGGAGACAGCCAGCTTCCACAAGCTGTGTTCTGACTTCCACAGGCATGTTAAGCAACATGTTAACTACTCGTCTATTTTCTCCTCTCTCTCTCTCTCTCTCTCTCTCTCTCTCTCTCTCTCTCTCTCTGTCTGTCTCTCTCACACACACACACAAAATCCTCTCTCCTTTGAGATAAACAGCCCTTCTAGTCTCCCTCCATAAGCTGTGATTTGATAGGGCTGAGGTGTCAGGTAGGAGCTTAAGTGTCAGAAAGAAACCATCTACGTGTAGTGAGGGATTTGAGATCATTTGGGATATACTCAGTTTTAGCCTCCAGGTTCCTACCTCCCCAGTATATTCCTTTGTAATAATAATAATAATAATAAAATATTCAGGTATATGCATATATATATATTTGAGGCTATATCCTTGTCTATCAGAATGAAACATTTAGACTTTTGTTTATAAAGCAAGTCAGTGGAGATGAAAACAAATACTTTCCAAGGAACATATAGCAGAAGTGAAGGAATTGGCTTGTGGATGCCCTGTCACATCCCTACCAAAAGTCTGGGAGCTCCTGGCTGGGGCTGCGGTTCTGTCTGGGGACCAGCTGTACCTGGTCACGCGGATGTTGGGGTGTGGCAAAGCTGATCAAGAGGACCTGCACTCCTCTGGCTGCGCCACTCGCGCGCCACCTTTCTGAGGCTTGCCCTGATCACCGCGTTGGTTTCCCCTTTTCTTACCACATTTTTCTTTAGATTACCTCACTTTTTCATCTTTCTAAGCAGTAAGCCAACATTCACAAAATGATGGGTGAAAATGAACACATACTGATTCAAATGAAATGTATGGGCCAGGAATCTTTGAGCCACACTTCGGCAAAAAAAAAAAAAAATGTGTTATATGAACAAACAGTAGCTTGACACAGCCCATCCTAGAGATGCTTTTGCCTAAGCAAGCAACACAGCTCCCTCTTCGGCATGGAGACAGGCGCAAACATGCAATATGCTCATATTTTAAGCCCTAGTAGCGCCAATTAGGTACTCTTGTGCTAACAGACGTAGACACGTGCTAGCAAACGCCACCTAGGTTCCTGCTAGATCTGTGGCCGCGAGGGATTTGTTCCAGTGGCTTTGCATCGGGCTGCGCCTCTGGCTGTTTATCTTGTGGGCATCCCGCTGCATTCTTTCTAAAATTAGTATGAGCCTGCGCTAACGTCGCCCTTTGCCACATTTCCATCCACCAAAACTGGGTGCAAAGATGACTCGGCTCAGCAGGGCATGTGTATTCCTGGGTGAACAAATTGCTGCCTCTCAACTTAGCCTCTGCCTTTGGGATGCACGCCTGGAGCTCAAGCCCAAACAGCTCGGGAAGGGCTGCAGGCGGCAGCTCTGATGTGCTTTCTGGCTGCTGACCTGTGCCTTGGGCTTGGCAGGCAAGCCCCGGATAGGGTAAGCAGGGGTTCCTGTTCAGTTGCTCCGTACCCTGCAGTGCCGGCAAGCACGCTTCCCTTTTCCTAAAGCAAGGAGAGAAAATCTGGTGTCAGCTTTCTCAGCCGTACCAGTATAGCTCAGCAAACGAGCTGCACTGGCAGAGAGATCTTTGCCGTGTGGGCGAGGGAGGTGCCACAGTCACAGTTATTTTTTCTACCTAAAAATAAAGTCCCAAAGTCAGAAGATGAGAAAACAAAGTGCCTAAGCGTATCTGTGCCTCCGGGAGCATCCTCCCACCGTCGAGGACATCTTCCTGGACCGGTGCCCCGTGCATCTGCCTCTGTCCTCTGTTGCTAGGTCTGCTCCGCTTCCCGCCCACCAGCCCTTCATCTGAAGCACTTGATTCTTCTCCAAGGTCTGAGTCGTCCTCCTGATACAGTGCTCAGCTTTGACCCAGGTTTGGCCAGGGGAAGAAGCCGTGATTCTGTCCCGTTTTTAGCACAACCAGCCGTAGCTGGTGCCTACCAAGTGTTGAGCCTGCCCTATGCTCTCATTTGTCCTCCATCACAGGCAGGTGAAGTCAGAGCCATTAATAGTCCTATTTTACAGCTGACAAGACAGATAAATACATTTTTCTTCTCATCAGGAACAACTGTTGTTTCTGAAGTCTGTTCTTTGCCATTTTCATCCATGGGTTCATTACACTTGGGTTACTTTTGACGCTGCCCTCTTTCGTCTCCCTCCTGTTCTTATCATCCTCTCATCCCCCCCCCCCCCCCAGACACGGTTTCTCTGTGTAGCCCTGGCTGCCCTGGAACTCACTTTGTAGACCAGGCTGGCCTTGAACTCACAGAGATCTGCCTGCCTCTGCCTTCCAAATTCTGGGATTAAAGACGTGCGCCACCAACGCCCACCCTTTGTCCTTTCTTTATGTTCCTTTTCTGTATTCATATGCCTTTGCTTTTTTGTTTATTTTTTTGAGACCCAATGAGCTTAACTGGGGGCATCTGTGTGGCCATGGCTTTGCATTATTTGAGCGTGTGTATGTGCACACATGTGCCGAGGTGTGCAAAGGATATTGGTGGAGTTGGATTTTCTCCTACTTCGTGGATCCTGGGGATTGAACTCAGGTCATCAGCCTTGGTGGCAAGAAACTTGCCGAGGCATTTTGCTGACCTCTACTAGAACATTTTTAGGGTCATATGACTGTGTGGGGGTAGAGCTGGGGTTTGCACTCAGGCTTGTGCCAGGATTCTTTACATGCAGCCTCACTGTATTCTATGAGGAACGGCCTCATGAGGACAGTTTCCCTAAGTGGTTTGTCTGGCTCTAGGGTAGCAATGACTGGCTTCCCAGAGAGAGCTCTATGCCCTTTGAATTATGCCCCTGAAATATCTCCAACTACATTTCCAGGATGGGATTTTCTAGAACCAGAACTGTTATGTCCTATGACATCATTCATTTGCTTGAGCTAGGAGTTGGAACTAAAAACCTAACAAGGGCTTTCTTGTCCTTTTTTTCAAAGGGAAGACTTTGCTGGTTCTAGAAACATGTGAGAGAGTCTAGCTGGCAAAATTTGATGTCTTCTGAGGAAGACAGGAGGAAATCCACTCTGATGCCCAGAAACCCAGGCCATTTCTCTCTCAGGTTCCAAAGGGAGATGTGTGGCTACATCACACATGCTGCCCGCTTCATATGGGGAACGAGGGAGAAAGGCGCCAGGCAAGGCAAGGTGCCCTGAATTACTGGAAAATTGGATGATGTATTTTGACAGTCAATT